>NC_088865.1:46967242-47192469 GCF_032884065.1 Artemia franciscana
GAATTGCCTTGGATTATCAGTTCTAACAATGAATTGCCAAACCCCACTGTTCAAATAAAAATGGCGTTCAATTTTAAATTTTCACACAATTTTTTGTGTTAAAAGAGGTTGAAAATCTGTTAGAGATGATGACAGACGCCACTTTGATGCCACGGGGGACAGAGATGTAATGCCATGGTCGCCTGAAGTGTTTTGGGGGCATCAAGAAAGGGTTTGCTTACAGAAATATGAATCTATGGACTCTAAGCAAAATTCTATTAAGAAAATATCTGGAAAAGGTTCTAAGAATGATAGTGTGTATCATAGGGTTGCCACGATGCAGCCACATATTGCCATGGTGTTATGAATTGGCGTGGTGACCATCAAGTTGATGGGATAGGGATGGAGGGTGCTGTTTGCCATTAATAGTGTGACAGGGGTTGTGAATGTCGGAAAATAATGGCAACAAAAAATAAAATATATATCTATTTGGTTTTTCAAGTGTCAGATTTACTTAAGCGATGATGACAGGTGCCGCAGGGTGCCACCATGCAGCTAATTCTTATGTAACCCTTGGATGTAAAAAGAAATCTCGTTCAAGAAATGTTTCAAATTATAAGTGGAGTGAATGACCTTGGACTATCACATTCTAACAATAAAATGCTAAGTTCCGCTGTTCAAATAAAACAATGTTCGATTTTATATTTTTAAGCAAATTTATGTGGGAAGGGTTGAAAATGTCCTAGGGGCGATGACAGATGCAACGTGGATACAAAGAGGGGGGCAGCCAGAGAATTCCTTAGTGTCGTGGAGAGTTTTGGGGGTATCAAGGAAGGGTTTGCTTACGAAAACACGAGCCAATTGATTTAATGCATAAGTTTTTATCTAGTATTCTCTGGAAGCGCCGTAGGAATGATAATGCGTACACCGGGTTGTCACAGGGCAACCTTATATTGCCACTGTGGTGTGAATTACTTGGACTAACACTTTCTAGACTGATGGGGAGTGAAGTCTAACGCTCAGTCAAAGAAACGGGGATTTCCATCGGGAACCGTCAGAAATAACTCTTAATATTACATAAATATACCACTAATAACAAGACTGCTCCCCCTTCAGAATCGCCTGCCAGGTAGGGGGGGGGGCTAGTCACATATTGTCACAGTGGCCTGGGTATGCATAGTCTTGGTTCAAAGCAACGTGGTATTTTCATTTAAAGCTCTCAGAAAGAGCTCTTAACTCAGCTAAATTTACCACTAATAACAACTCCTCCCCTTCGGCATTGGTTGCTAGGACCCTCCCTTTCTTCAATACACGGTTTGTTTTGCAAATGTTTTAGCATATCAGGTTTTTTTTCACACTTTGTCTTTATTAAATTGTTGAGATTGAACTGCTTTTTTGTGTTTTAATAATGCTTTGTAAACTTTCTTTTACTAATAAAAATTTAAATGTACAAAAGCATGTATCCTTTAGATTTAATGGTTCAGGATAAAACTTCGAAGTGTAATCATATACAGAATTTCAGCATCTTGTAGCTCCTCTCGCCTTTTTTTTCACCCCTAGATATTCAACTTCCAGTAGTGTAATAGACTCTATTACTAAAAAGCACTAACAACAACACGCAATATTATTTGATAGCACTCTAAAAGCAATACTTAACAAGCAGGTGAATACAAAATTTAAGCAATTTCTAGTAATCAATTTTTCACCTCTGCATCTCAATTGATGCAATCATTTGGGAAAACGCAATACATTTAATCATTTTAGCAAGCGCAAACAGGAGGTTCTCTTTGCGTGCAATAGGTTATTTTGTAAAATCTACTTCCCGAACCATAATATTAGAAAAACCTTCATAGTCAAGATGTCTAGGGCAAAGTTCCATTGGATGGAAATGTCCCCGTTGAATCTTAAGGATGGCACAAATTTCTATAAAGTAAAGGTTCCCTGAGTAAAAAAACAGCTTGAAAGAAAAAGAAACTCCTTGAAAGAAAATGAAATCCTGAAGAGAAAAAACACATTAAATGAAAGTGAAATCTTGCATAATATTATGTGAGAATCCGTGGGTGCGCTGCCATTACGTAACACCCACGTGTGTGCTGTCATTACGTAATACCCCATACGTGTTGCCATTTTGTAACATCCACGTGTCTGCCCTCCTCAGTCACAAGCGAGAATGTCCCCACGGGCCCCAAGTCTAGCATGTCACGTGTAAATGTGCCATCCTTAACATAAGTAAATTTGTCCCTATTATATAAGAACTGAAGAAATCATGAAGAAACAAGCTTTGAAAAAAAATGTCTTAAAAAACGTCTTGAAATGTCTTGTAGTGCCTTGAAGAAAAATGCCTTAAGAAACGTCTTGAAATGTTTTGAAACGTATAGAAAAACATCTTGAATAAAATGTATTAAAAAACGTCTTGAAATGTCTTGAAACGTTTTGAAGAACGTCTTGGAGAAATATGTTTTAAAAAACCCTTCGAAAAATATTAAAATGTCTTGAAATGTTTTGAAAAACATCTTGAAGAAAAATATCTTAAAAAATCGTCTTGAAGTGATTAGAAAAATATCTTGACAAAAACATTTTGCGAAAAGTTTCGAAATGTCTTGAAACGTCTTGAAAAAACCTCTTGAAGAAAAATATCACAAATAAATCTTCCCTTCTTGACTAGTTTACTCTAACACACCCCTATTACGTTACTCCCAAACCCTATTATATAACAACCAAAGAAATCACGGGGTAAATAAGCCCCCCGCCCTCCTGAAGGTTTTTAAAGATCAATATTAGAAATCCTGAAGTAAACAAGCCCTGTCCCTCTAAGGTTTTCTTAGAAAGAAACTATTAGGTAAACCCAATGAAATCCAAAACTAAAGAAGCCTCTAAAGTTTTTTTTTTTAAAGGAAAACCTGGGGTAAAGAAGCCCCTGAAGTTAAAATAAAAGAAACTCTTAGGTAAAACCCAAGAAAATACTAAAGTAAAAGAGACCTGAAGATTTTTAAACGAAATCTTGGGGTGACGAAGGCCCCCGAAAGTTTTCCCAGACCCTTAGGTTTCATAAGAATATCAACCATAGAAAAAAACATTCCCTATTATATGACAAACACCTGAAAAAATCCCCTATGCTGTGCACCTGCGTCTGGAGGGGGTCGAAAGGGATACCTGGCCGTTTGTATGGACACCCTGGGGGTAGTGGCCATTTGAATTCCAGGGGTACTGGCCGTTTATACCTTAAAGGTATACTACTCAAACTACAATGATATAAGTTATATTTTTTATAGCATTTTAAAACACATTAAAATTGGGAGCTGGACAAAGCTGTTTTTATATGGAACTGGACAAAAAACAGAAAGCTTGACCAACTTACATTTCTGCGTCTACAGAAGAGCTTATACCAAATTAATAATTTACAGAATATATTGCAACCCGGCTGTCCCGATCCTGGGACCCCATTTACACGCACCTTTCCACCTAATGGAACGGGGGAATTGTCCAAATGGTCAAAAAGTCGTCAATACGACATTATTTCTCAAGCGATAACAAAAAAGTTATTATTTTGCAAAAACTTTACTCGGTTAAATGAAAAACAAAATTATAGAATACATAAATAAATAATGCTAACGCATATAACAAAGAAATTAAGTAGTAAACTCAGCGTTTACTATGGCTGGCAGCAGTGAGTTGCTGCGTTCGACTGTAGTGTGGTGTAAATAAGCTTTTGGATTTTTGATGCTGAGTTTAATAAGCTTCAATTAGTTTTGCCGAATTTACTGCTAATATTAAAGCGCATATCTCCCTTCCACTTGCTTAAGCTCCTGCGCCCATGGTAGGATACTAAACTTCTCAGTTGAAACGCACACAATTCCAACAGCCATTTGCATTGTGTCACTCAGTTGCATCCTATTTAAAATGACGTCTGGTATAAAAAAAACACCCCCTTTAATTAGCCATTTTTGAAATCTTATAGGGGATATTTACAACCTTCGTCACTAAACAATAGGAAAAATCACTTTTTTACTCGGGCAGCAGTGATATGTCCTCTTGTTTTTTTTTTATTGATCGCTATTGAGGTATTGAAGGGTTACAGAGAGTTGTTTCAGTATTCATTAAAGCAAATTCACATATCTTACCTTGTTTCTATATATTAGACCATTAATAATATGATTCGACCATCTTTAAGTGCCACATAGCACTACACATACCTTATATATGATTAGACCATCTTAAAGTCCCACATGGTTGACTCAGAGCGTGATGTTGGCGGTATTTTCAGAATTAGAAGGCTGGGATGGACTCATGGATATCCTAAAGAGATAACTAAGGGGTCATTTATAAAGCAGCTTAATATTCAGTTGCTCTTTAAAAATTTCAGCTAACTAGGCAGCTATAAAGTACTGCATGGTACACAAAAATTACACCAAGGGCAGTTGTTTTCTCATTACAAAAAAATAAGTTATAGAAAAATGTATTTTACTAGCAATTTTTTATCAGTCAATATCAAAAACATCAGTAAAAAGGGTCCTAGCCATCTTAACCTCTCTCTTATAGCCTTAGAGAGCGGGAGTGAACCAAACTTTTTTTAAAGCCCTAATATGAATTACGTTCAATCACCTGGGTACCCAGAATAATCCGAGGCATTTTTTCCATAAGAGATCTAGCAAATCTTCTTTCGCTTTTCGGAGCGTCCATTCTTCAAAGCCTTATTTGACCACCGTCATCACTGTAGCTTCCGAAATTCTAATCTTGTTTCGCAGACTTATCTTCCTATTCTTCAAAACCTTTTTTAACTGTTAAAAAACACTAGGCTCTGAACATCTTCACTGCTCCTATCGTCTTTAGTAATAATACTACCAAGGTAATTGGAGCTATCCACCTGATCAATCTTTCGTTACCCAACATCACACTTTCATCCTCACTTAATCTTAGTCTGTGGACTTAGTCTTCTTAACATTAATTTTATAATCTATTCTAGTACCCTCTCTCCATGCTCTCCAATTGCCTTTCCTCTGCTTCTTAAGGCAAAGCATATCAAAATGATCCATACAAAGGGGGATCTGATTCGACCCTGCTTAGCTTCTGATTTAATACAAAACCAGCTGCTAAACTCATTTCCTGCGTTTGTTTCAGCAGTGTTATTCTAGTAAGTCGCGCTTATTTTTTTAATGTATTTGTCTGGTATACCATACAAGAATAAGATCTTCGTCAAAGCTCTTCTATGGCAAAACCGAACGCTTGCTCATAATCTATAAAACTGAAAACTAAAGGTGTTTTATGACTCAGGCACTTCTCAATTATTAACCCAAGAATAAAAATTTGGTCAACACCTCCTCTGCCTTTTCCAAAATCGCACTGTTCTTCTCTTATATTCTGTCTAATTAATCTCTCAGTCTAAATAATATCCTATTACTAAATAATATGCTGCATACAGAAGCCAGACCACTGGAAAATATATAATACTATTATTACTTATAAAAAAGGAAAAAAAGAAAGAATAATAAAAAGAAAATTTAACCCAAATGACTTTTCATTAATCTTTAAGACTCTGATGGAATTGCAATATGTGATATTCTTCGGCAGGGAGTTCCAAACCTTACTACATGTGTATATAGGGCTAAAATCTGGCCTCACGGTTGGAGTACTAACAAAAAATAAAACTTCAGAGTTACTAGTTCCATCAAGATTAACACTAACTCGGGGTTGTAAAAATTTCGAAAAAAAAGAGGAAAGTTGACCATGAATATATCTATGAATAATAATACCACAAGATAGGATATACTGTGGAAGGAACCTAAGGAGAGAATTTAATAGCGTACTATTCATATCTGAAACTAAAGGATGCCAGATTGACAAAGATTGTCATTTTGGCCTATAGTCTAGGTCCAAACGATAAGCAGGTCGTTCCAAAATGGAATGGAAATTAAAATTTCTTAGAAAGGTTTAATGCAGGGGCTTTGAATCAATTAGGACGGTTAAGAAGCGTGAGCAGCTTTATTGACCTTAGCAGCCTTTGTGCGGTAGTGAGTATTTAGTAGTAGTAATAGCATTCACCTGAAAATTAACAAAAACTGGAAAAAACACATGTGATATGTAACCTCTAATTTATCTAATTGGAGCTGATCAAAACTTATATACAAAGAAGATTCTTCAAATTCTTGTATTGTAATTAAAGATGGAAACATAAAATACGAAAGAAACAAGAAACAAACAAATGCTACCGCATAAAGAAAAAACTTAAGCTCTTTATATAAAGAAGGATGTAAAATGAAAATTCTTTTTTGTTAAGAATTTTTACTTTTGCAGCTTATGATTGGATTTTTAGAACTAATTTTACATTTTTTTGGCACCTTCTTCAGTGAATTTTTTGTCTTGTCTAAACGCTTCTTAACCGATTTTTTCAGCTTCTTTAGGCCTCTACGAATCCTCTTTGATTGAACCATTTCCTCGTCAGCTAATAAAATCTCTTCAAAAACCCTACTGTCACCTTTTGCACCAATATCTCTTTGACTATGCAGTGACAGCAGGTTGTCGATTGGACTATCTTCCAGAATTTGATCATCCCCTTTAGCACCAATATTGCTGCTGATAGCTGGTGTTACTGCTAACAATATACCGAGGATTGTGACAATTGAATTCAACTGCAAAGAATAGAAATTAAAAATAAAACTGCTCAGAATAATTAGACTCACTAACGCCCAGGCAGAAAAGGAATCACCCTATGGTCTAGACTGGAATTTATAGGTTGAACAGAACGCAGAAAAGTTTATCTAAACTTCAACTCAGAAATAATTTATAGGATAAAAAGAAAGTATCGAAAGCTGTTTGGTGGATGTTTTCCTAAGCATGATGTTTTCAAGATTAGGTTCCCTCTTTTGTCCACCAAAGTCTCGTTCCTTCGTCTTTGAGGACAAAGTTTCTTTTACTGGTGTCGCTGGTTATTTGGTTTGAAACGGGGATCGGGAGTGTGGTTCTGTAAGCTCAGTTAGAGTTGACCTAGCTCTAAATAGGTACCTGGATGGAGCTGGGGAAGGTAGATGTGTCTACGTAAACAGAGCATGACTTGTTGCCCCATGACTCTTCCTAATTGAAGGCCAT
Source organism: Artemia franciscana (assembly GCF_032884065.1). NCBI lineage: Eukaryota > Metazoa > Arthropoda > Branchiopoda > Anostraca > Artemiidae > Artemia > Artemia franciscana. The sequence continues at coordinate 46,974,305 of NC_088865.1, forward strand.
TAAACTGAGATCAGCACGACTAATAGGGACTGTAATGCGGTTCAATGCTGTATTCTAAAACATGCTGTTTCCAAGATTAGACTCGCTCTTTTGTCCACCAAAGTCCCGTTCCTTTGTCTGTGAGGACAAAGGCTCTTTTACTGGTGTCGCTGGTTGTTTGGTTTGAAACGGGGATCAGGAGCGTGGTTCTGTAAATTCAGCCGGAGTTGACCTAGCTCTAAATGGGTACCTGGACGGAGATGGGGAAGGTAAACTAGACGAGTGTGCAAAAAAAGTAAAAAAAAATTAACTTTAAATTACTTGCAAACTCTGGTCATGCGTAAAAATCAGAAAGAGAATATTCACGGAAATTCCTCAAATTCACCGAAAGTTTTTGTCAAACAATCCACAGGACCTCACACAAAATTCAAAACAGAATAATAGGCTACTACAGAACCACGCGAATAAGCAATATACGAATAGGGAATGGGAATAAACTATAAATATCTTTAAAGATGGCCAAGTTGCTTGTTCGTTGTTTTTTTCGTTTATAGTATCTTATTCCCAAGCCTATGGTCATACAGGATATTGAAAGTTTTGGCACTCTAAGCACACAGAAGTCATTTCAGCTGCACAGAGTGATACAAACATTAGAACTTATGGAAAATGAATCATTATAAGATTTTACTGAGCTATAGAAATGTGTTCCATTTATTACGTTAGAATAGTATTATTCTACAAAAGAACGCCAAGTTTTTATTGTTTGTTTTACGCTGTTATTCCCGTCACTCCACCCGAGTCACAGAAAATTTCGCTAGGAATATTTCTATTCGTGATTTATTTCACCTGAATCCTTTCCATGAATATCTAAGGTGTATTTTCAATCTTCTTAAAGAAGGAACAATTCCTACAGACATTCTGGTAGAAATAAGCAACAAACCGAAAGTCATTAATTCTAGCATGAATACAATTCCTTATTTCTGAACAACTAAAAAATAAAATCTTGGACATGAGTCTATTAGTAAACCAGGGTTAATAATATATATATATATATATATATATATATATATATATATATATATATATATATATATATATATATATATATATATATATATATATATATATATATATATATATATATATATATATATATATATATATATGTTGCTGACAAAGTTTTCCAGTCAAAAAATCCCAGAACTACTCATTTCTATATTTCTGGAAGTGCAATTAATCAAACCAGGAAATATTTTGTAGCACTTAGCACTATATACTCTTGTCCATCCTTCTGTTCAGCTTTGGTTGGCACCACTAGGCTATAGAGGGTTGGTAATTTTGTTTGTAGAGCATCAGCATTGTTCCTCCAATAATCCGTTTGAAGTTTACCCAGACTCACCTTACCCTTAAAGAAGGTTTAAAAAAAAAATATATACATAGTATTTTTGTAAAACTAGTCAAAAGTTAACTCAGTCTATGTCACTTGTGTGTTTCTGAGGTGCTTCCAAATAAACTATTTTATCATGCACTTGGTGCTTGGTATCTACAGGTTTCAAGTCCGTGCCATTGTCTATTTATTGTGCTTTAAGGAGCTCTGACATACTGAATTTGATCTGTTATTTTTGTTTCATCGCTTTATTTCTGAGGAGGGGGGTCCCCAATTTTAGAAAATCAGGAAAATCTTCTCAGGCTCGTACCTTTTGATGGGTAACATTAAACTTAATGATCTTTATATGTTTAAAATCAACTGAAAAAAAAACAGTCCTTTCAATATATATGCTGCTATCAAAATTCCGGTTTTCAGAGTTTCGTGTACTATTCAGGTGGTCAATCAGAGTACCAATTATTTTTTCGTCTTCAGAATACATGGGGATCATCAGCCCAACTCATCTTAGTACTTGATACTTTGAGGCCAACTCGGTTTTTCGTTGTAATTTCTGTTCGTTTCGGGTTTCATTGATCTATTGATGGTGATTTGTGGTAGTCTTAAATTATTTGACTTCATGTTGACTCTTATTTGGTTTATTTTAGCTCTTTACCTTTCCTCGAAAAACTTCTTTTGTTGACTTTTTTTATTATTCAAAGTTTAAGACAAGCAGGAATAAAGTCTTATCAGGAAGCAAATTTAAATGGAGCCTGATTAAAACCTATTAAGTTTATCTTCATATTTTTTTTGTACAAAAGATAAGCATAACACTTATCAGAAGACTTTTAAAAATACATGTTTCTGATGATGGAGAAGCTTTTGTTCGTGCTTATTTTCTTTTCGTTTGTGAAACACCACGACATTTATCATATACACCACAGACTTAGAAAAATATCTTTCAACCTTTGTACTTGCATGGAATGTTAACGATTTGGGGCAAATTAATCCCTACAGTTTGAATTTGCGACACTGTAAAAAATTATAGCTAAATTAACGAGTATATTTTTTCAAACGAAACCAAAAAGCAGCCTTAAAATTTAGAACGACGAGCATTATTCCATGTTTTTTCGGTTTTTGACATTTACCCCGGAGAATACCCCTCCTCCCGCAAAATGCCCCTAACCCCTGGAAAATGGCCCCTGAGGAAAATGCCCCCCTCGGCATTTACCCCTGGAAATACCCCCCAAGATACACCTCCCCCCTTGGAAAATAAGGCTTTCTAAATGTGACAGTTTTATTCGAGTATTGTTTTTTTTTCTGTAGGGGTAAGGAATTTTGGGTCTTGTGTATTATACGCCACTCACTCAAGTTTACGCTGTGTAAAACTTGAAAACAAACCGGTTTCTTCGTTCGTTTCTTTCTGCTTAGCGTAAGGCAAAGACAAAAGACAGAATAGATATGAAATATATAATATGGGCTATTTGTTTGAACACGAGAGGGGGGGGGAGTATCTGGAAAGTTTGAAGTCAGAAAATAATTCTTACTTCACAATATGCAGAATAATTGTACCTAAAACATTTTATATGCAGACACGCTATACTTTATCCCCCTCTCCCCTAATATGGAAATATATGGCCGAAGTTTGTTTCTATAGTAATGAAGAAACTAACAAAGAAACCGGTTTGTTCTCGAGTTTTACCCATCATAAACGTAAACGAGTGGCGTATAATACACAAGTGCCGGAATTTTTCATGGAGAGAGAGAGCCAGATTTTCCGGTATTATCTAAAAACTATCATAAATTAAATATAAAAAAGTTTGTTCTACTGAAAGTAAGGAACATCATCGAACCTTAAAACAAACAGAAATGATTTCATAAAAAACGGGCTGCCTCCACCTCAAAACCTCGCTCTTTACGCTAAAGTTTTTTTTTAATTAAAAACGAACTTATTATTCTAATTTAACAGCCATTGTGTTTCAGGAATCGTTTTATAAAGAATTATGAAAAAAACATTAGCATAAAGAGCAATGTATTATGGAAGGGACAACTCCTTTCATAGGCGTAATAATTTCTGTTCGTTACAAGATTTGATGTTGCTCCTTACTTTCTGTTGAAAAAAATTATTATTAATTTAATTTCTGATCGTTTTTAAATAATACCAGGAAATCCGGCTCTCTCTCCATGAAAAATTCAGGTACTTGTGCATTATATGTCACTCACTCATGTTTACAATGTGTAAAACTCGAGAACAAACCGGTACCTCCGTTAGCTTCTTAGTTACTTTAGAAACAAATTTGGGATATACATTCGCTTATAAGGGGTGTGTGTAAAACATAGCGGGTCTACTTGCAAAATGTGTTAGGTACAATTATTCAGCATATTTTGAAGTAAGAATTTTTTTCAACTTCAAACTGTCATAATACAATATCCCAAATAAAATTTATAAATTTGAAAAAACTTATTTCTTACAGGGGGTATATTTTCCAGGATAAAAAATCGAGAAAAGGATGGGCTATTGTTTTGTTTTTTTTTTTTGGAGGGGGGGGGGGTAAATGCCGGCCAATTTTTTGTTCATAGTCTCCCTTACGCGATCTGTAATGTTTTGAAACGTCTTTTTGATTAGTTATAGTTCAATTTCGTATGACGTAGCTATAGTATTGGCTAATATAGGTGTACTTTTAAAGTCGATTTCACTTTTTCTGCTTAAGAATTAAGATATTTGGTTGTAACTGAAATTTTTGACAAAATTCGAATATTCAAAATTTTTGAACAGAAATAGTTTATTTTGCAATAAATGTTTAAAGAAAATGTTGTAATATAATTTTTGGTGCATGGACAGATAGATTGTTGTTGATGGGGGTATCGTGACCCCTCAAAGCCCTTGGCGATAGGTCTGTAATTCATGAAGTTTGACCATCGTTTACGTTTAGCATTTGTTATTGGGAAATATACGGACACTTTTCCGAGGGGGGGGGGCTAATTTTCAACTATGTGGATTTTCCACTTGGAGAATTCTCCATGGGGAGAGAAGTTTCTAGGGGTTGAGCTTTCCAGGGGAAATATTGCACTGCGGGAAATTTGGTGAAATTCCTAGGCAGAGCTAATGCTATTTGTCTTACCGTCTTAATTTTAGATGTGGAGACGCTGAAGGAGAATTGTCCAGGGTAAATTTTTACTGGGTTGGAATTTTACAGAGGGGGTGAGGGTGATTTTTCAAGGGATATATTTTCCAGAGGGGACTTTCTGCGAAAGAAACTTTCAACCAGGGGATGGATGGGGGAGGGGGTGCATTTTTCGGGAATCTCATACGGAGGGGAGATTACCGGCATTATTTTTAAAACAATCAGAAATTTTAGTATGTTTCAAATGAAAGTGCGCTAATAAAAATTTATCACTCGAGATCATTCACAAGAGATTTTCTGAGTGGAATTTTCAGCTAGAATGGAGTTTTCTGGGAAGAATTGGAATATTTTTAATTTAAAACACTTTTTGAACAAAACAAGTTTTTGCAGGAAAAGTAAATTGCTCCGTTAAGCTGAAAATCATTAGAAATAAATTCAAATAATTTTCTAAGCACAAAACCACCACTAATTACCATTAAAAAATAAATTAAGCCCAAAACGAACAGAAATTACAATAAATAACCGACTAAAACTCAAAACAAGCAAACATTAACATGAGTACAGCTGACAATCTCCACACCTCAAGACCAGAACATAATTTCAATTTACTGGAAACAAAATATATTTTAAATGTTTTCACTTTTTTGACTTATAATAAATAAAGGAATATTAAGACTTTAAGGACTAAATATAAGAATATGTATATTAAACTGACAAAACACTTTTTTTTTTAATGAAGGGCAAATTATGTTCTGGTTATGAAAAGATATGGGAGTTGTGAGTCAAATCCTTATGATTCTTACACGTTTGAGTTTGACACTTCTATTGTGACGCTGCTATAGGTTATCTATTGTGAATTCTATTCATTTTTGGTTTTAATTAATTACTAATAGTGAATTGTGGTGGTTCTACACTTGGAAGATATGAAAAAGTAACTATTAGAATTTGAAAACGCTTTTGTCCGTCTAAACTTAAACAATAATAATGTGTTGGTTCCAAAAGGAAAAGGTTCCCAAATGCTTTCAAAGGAAAGCTAAACCTTCTTAAAGTCTATGGTTCCATATGTTTTTAGCTTAATTTTAATGATTTTTCGCATACATTCATTGTTCTTCTCTTAATTTGGCACCCACTACTGTCAAAAATCGAAGAAACTCATATGGAGGTCTTTTCAAAAATATGGATTTGTGATTTTTTTTTAGTTTTAGTTTTAGATGTTTTAAAGAAAAAGTTTTTTTTCGATCTTCTCAACGAAACTAAAAAAAAAAATACACAACTCAAATAAAATTCTCAAATTTAGAAAACATTATTTTCCACGGGTGGTCGGGGGTGGGGGGGTGGGCTGGGGGGTTCTGGGTGGTATTTTTCCCTGGGTTATTAGCAAAGGGGAGCTGTTAAACGCCATAGAACCCGACCGTTATTCATATCAATTTTCATTCATCCTGTAGACACCCTTTAATATCTAGTCCACCGTTTTATTAAAAGAATATTTTCGTGTTAAATTGCAATCAAACCAAAAGAGTAAAATTTCGATAACTATAAAATAAGACGTTAGGGACCAAAACAACCAGATTGGTTCCTCAGCTTGTTATCGCATTAAATCAATGACTAATGATTGAACATTATTAATATGCTCTCCAAGTCTTCTGCCTTCGGGTTTAGAATTACGGAACGGGTGCTTTGTTTAACGCCTCGCGGATGTTCAGAAATTAAACTCTCTGTTCAATTCTTTTTCAATCGCGGCAAATCAGACAAACACTCAAGGTTATCGGATTTCACTGCCGTCATTTAACTCAAGGGGTTTCTCACTGAAAATTACGATTATTGCATTGTCATATTTCGCAATTTGGCAAGTAAATAGGAATATCTATTTGCAAAAGAACTATTATTCGAGGAGAAAATTAGAGAAAATATTATTATATATTTTTGGGGGGGAGGAGGGGGGTTCAATTCTTACGACAGAAATACCAGGAAAACACGGGAAAATTAAACATTTCGCTGAGAAAATTAAGCATTTTACAAAGTTAAGGTGGGTGAATCCCTCCCCTGCGTGTGTGCCTGTGGTCTGGTCATTATTATTTGCCAGGGTGCGGTATAAAATTGTGGAAATTACATATAAAAAGTATATGTTTTCAGGTTTTTACTTCATGCAGACCTATTTACAAAAATAAAATTTAAATAATTGCTCGTAGCGAAGTGACCAATTTACTTCATTTTATCAAACAGTTCGTGGTAACGAACTGTAGTAAGGAGCGACCCGGCTCAATAGTAACCAAAACTCTAAAAAACGGATTTTTGATACAAATAGCTACATGAACAAAATTGCATTTTAATGCTGACTTTAAATATATCAGTTTTATCTATCTAAAATTACAAGTCTAAGAAAAATTGCCTTATTTTAGAAAATAGATGGAAACACCTGTTAAAAGTAATAAAACCAAATTTACACCCATCCGATTCAGCATATCAGGGAACCCTACCGTGGAAGTTTCAAGCTCCTATCTGCAAAAATGTGGATTTTTTTTCCAGGGGTGATCTTATCGAACCAGTTGTCCTAGAATGTTACGAGTGGGCTCATTCCAACGGAAATGAAGTTATATATAAGTGAATTATATATAATAAATGAAGTATATAGTATCCTTTTTAAGTGATCAAAAAAATTGGAGGGCACCTATGCCCCCTTCCATGCCAATTATTTTCCCAAAGTCACCGGATCAAAATTGTGAGGTAGACATTTTATTCAGCATAGTCGAAAAACCTTATAACTATGTCTTTGGGGACGACTTACTCCACCAGAATCCCCGTGGAAGGGGCTACAAGTTACAAACTTTGATCAGTGTTTATATAGTAATGGTTATTGGGAAGTGTACAGACGTTTTCAGGGGGATTTTTGGTTGGGGGAGGGGTTGAGAACAGGGGGTTATGTTGGGGGAGCTTTCCTTGGAGGAATTGGTTATGGGGGAAGAAAATTTCCCTGAAGGGAGCGCAGGATTTTCTAGCATTATTTAAAAATAAAACAATACAAAAATAAATAAGAAACAGTTTTTTCAACTGAAAGTAAGGAGTAGCACTAAAATTTAAAACTAACCGAATATAGAAGTTCATTACGTAAGCTTACTCATAAGTTACTTATATCTTTTACTAGCAAAAACGTTCGTTAAAAAATTAAAAGGTCTAGTTGCCTTTTTAAGTAACCAAAACATTGGAGGACAACTAAGCCCCCTCCCCCGCTCCTTTTTTCTCAAAGTGATTTGATCAAAACTATGAGAAAGCCATATAAATATGCAAATTTCGTTTTAATTATTCATCTGTGGAGAGCCAAAATCAAACATGCATTAGTTCAAAAACGTTCAGAAATTAAATAAAAAAGACACGTTTTTAACTGAAAGTAAGGAGCAACATTAAAACTCAAAACGAACATAAATTACTTCGTATATGACAGGGGCTGCTCCCTCCTCAACGCCCCGCTCTTTACGCTAAAGTTTGACTCTTTCTCTCAACTCTACTTTTTAAAACAGTAAAAAACTTTAGCGTAAGGTGAAGGGTGTTGAGGAGGGAGCAGCCCCTTTCACATACGAAGTAATTTCTGTTAGTTTAAGTTTTAATGTCTCTCCTTACTTTCAGTTAAAAAAAAAAAAAAATTTTTATTTAGTTTATCCATACGGGTTCATTAAAAAAAATTCTAAAGTTCGAATGTTGCTTGTGTATTTGTATAACTGAATTTGTGATCGGATAAGACTGTAATGACACATGATAACTACCTATACCTAGCACAGTTGGATTTATATAAAAGGTTCTCGTATCTCCATACTTCTTGGCAACCTTTTGTCGACAATGTCTGGTAACAGTGCCTCAGAATAAAATTTTTTTAGATTTGGCAGCATTTTGTTAGACCAGAATTCTCGGTCACGACCAATCTTTTCATCATATAATTCCTCTTCCCCTAAAAATATTACAAAGTATACAAAATCAATGTCACAACATTCCAATTGCATTTCAATTTGGTAATAGTAGTCATGAGTTCTTTTCAGCTTTATTTCACTATTAACTATCTTTTCAAGACATGTATTTTTTTTAAGCACTATCCACTCTTCCAATGTAAGCCCTTTTGCTGTCAAAGGGCACTTTACCTCCAAAAGAGCCTTTTCACCCAAAGGAAAAATTGCTATCCCGTCCGGACTGGCCCCTAGAAACCCACATTCCTTGTGAATGAAAAGCCCAGCAGAGTTCACAAAGCAACCCGTTTTCTTTGCAAAAGCTAAAATAGTTATAGGCTCATACATCAGACCATGCGTCATTACCTTTGTTTGGTGGTTTTTGGGATACAGCAGCTGCCGAACTAATGAACCCAGAGTCTTCAACCGCCTTTTATAAACAGCACCAGCTACGGAAGCGGTAATTCTGTTTTTTCTGTATTCTATCCAGTTATTATCGATAGAATTTTTCTGAAGCCTAGTGCCTTTTTCGATACTCAGGATTTCCGTTGCAGTACATTGGAGACGGGTCAAAAAATCTGTTTTTGGAATTTTTGAGCGCACTGTAATCAAGATCCGGAGCGGTTCCGTTCGAGCCGTAATTTTTGTCTGCTCCGGTTGGCTTCCTGATTTCTTTTGAAGGGAGTTTTGTGGAAGTGTTAGTGAAAAGGCGCTTTCTAGCAGACAGTTTTTTACGTCAAGCAGTAGTCATGGCCCACTGCTGTGCAAGTTTTTTCAACTGCCTACTTGGTGTAGATCCTACAGTTCTTCGAAATATTTCAAGGCGAGCCGAGTGACCTTTCGTAAATCGGATTCCTGCTGCTTTAACACGGGTGGTATATCGCGCACTTTGGCTAACCATGATGTTTTTTCCACCTATAAGCCTTGCAACTATGCTCATAAGATATTCTGCCAGGTTGTTCGTGTTATATCCTATCAGTAGACGAGCCCTTCTGGTCCGCGTATCAAAGGCTGAATACACATGGCTGAGAAAGATGTTGCTAGGGGTGTCTTTAGGATTAACCTGTAGAACTTTTCCGGGGAACGAGCAGCGTGTAGGACAAAATCTATGGTCACCACGGAAAAAATGCAGAGGAATCGCCTTCAGCGTATTGATGAGATCCTTCACGCTTTTCTTCTCTGAGGTGGCACATGCAATTGCATTTCTGGCAAAATGACACATTTTCTTTATTATTGCGGCACTAAGAAATCTTCTGCATTCGCCATTTTCATGCTGCTTCTTATATAGTCTGTTCTTCAAGCATTTGCACGCATGATTAGCACACTCAATTTTTTCTACATTTCTGCCATATGGTACCCTTGCTATAATTTCAGAATGGGTACTCGAATCGGCGTCGGCAACAAATCGAGCATATCTTAGATTGTGCATGTTTGTTGCTATTCGGATTGCTCCAACTAATATATCTGACTCCATACCTGTACTAGGCCCCTGCCAGTTCATAAAACATGTTCAGGAACAGATCTATTTACTTGATGCCTGTATTTCGCGCAAGTACAGCAATATTTGTTCCTAATTCCTAGATTTAAGAGTTTCTTTGAATAGAAACCACTCCACAGCCTGAGAGTGCACGATACCTATTCCTATAACTTCGTGTACACCAGATTCCTTCAACTATAACCCATGTCTCTACAGCTCCATTTGGGTGAATTTTCTCACCTGCTTCAAGTGCCATCCTTCGCTCGGTTTTCCCATTTTCGATAAGACAGTCATAGAGAAATTTATCCAATTCTACGCAAATTTCTTTCTCAAATTTCGTAAAGACTTTTTGAGGCGGAGTATTTATTCCAATCGTAGAGAAAAGTTCTTGAACCTGGGCGTAAGTCATTCTACCATTTGTTGCACCAACCACTACCTCTTTGTTGACACTTACTGTTCTTGTTTCTGTTTTGTGTTTCTTTCTGATAGTATTCACACTATCAAAATCAGTCCTTTTCCGTTTTTGACTACGGTTTTTGTTGAGTCTGTTTTTTTAAGCCTACGAGGAGCAATGGCTTTTATGCCTGAATTGTGGCTTCCTCATGACGTGATTCGCATTTGAAGATGAGTCTTGAGCACAATCCAGCTCTAGATCCTTTAGAAAACATCATATTCGAAACTAAATTGATGTCTTGGCACCTATAAATAAAAAGGTTGTGAGGAAGTAAAATAGTAAAGTAGCGATTTTATTGTTTTGGTAAAAAGGAAAGTGCTATAGCTTCAAAAAGGATAGGTAGTATGTAGAGTAGTGAGCGATGTAGGGTAATTAAAATATGAAATAAAATAGAAAATATAGCTAGAAATGGGTGGGAAGTGGAAATTATACGATCTAACCGAAAGTTTGTTGTATTTCATTGTCAGATTAAACCACCCAATTTTATTTATGTATGTAACCAAGCCGAAAACTGTCCTGAAACTACCAATCAGGAAAGCCAAGTATTTCAAAACTTTATAAAATCCTTTGGGGATTGACAGGAAATACCCTCTAAATCGAACCGTGTCGATTTACCAAATACCAAGGAAAATTACTAACCGAATTCAAAGAAAAATTAAGTCTCACTTGACTCCCTAAAATCAAATTCAAAGTAAAAATCCGTGCCCAAAATTCTGTTGCTTCTCAACTATCATTTAAATTTTTATTCGAGTAATCCACAAAGTTCTTATAGTACGATGAAAAATACCAATATGCTTTTATGAGTTAGGAGGATCAAATTAGCTCGTTTGTTTCTCAAATCCTTTAAAGCCTTTGCAGACATTCTTTCAGAACCTTTATCCATACTTTTTAATGATTAAATAAAAAACAAGTTTTTTGAATGAAAGTAAGGAGCAACATTAAAACTTAGAACGAACAGAAATTATTCCGTATATGAAAGAGGCTGTTTCCTCCTCAACGCCCCGCTCTTTACCCTAAAGTTTGGCTCTTTCTCTCAACTCTACTTTTTAATACTGTAAAAACTTTAGCGTAAAGAGCGGGGCGTTGAGGAGGGGACAGCCCTTTTCATATACGGGGTAATTTCTGTTCGTTTTAAGTTTTAATGTTGTTCCTTACTTTCATTAAAAAAAAACTTGTTTTTTTACTTAATACTTTCTTAAGCTTTCTTAAGGCAGGACGGACTCGCAAAGAATCTTCCTATACCTCCCATATTAAACATTTGGAGTTTGCCTGACATTCCTGAATTAGTGATTTTGGCGGTTTTTATGTCTTTTATGTTTTAAAGTTTGGCTCTCTCAACTCTACTTTTTAATACTGCAAAAACTTTAGCGTGAAGAGCAGGGCGTTGATGAGGAAGCAGCCTCTTTCATATACGAAGTAATTTCTGTTCGTTTTAAGTTTTAATGTTACTCTTTCCTTTCATTTAAAAAAATTCGTTTTTTTATTTTTAATTTCTGAACGTTTTTTTAGTTAATCCATGTTTTGATTTCGGCTCTCCGCAGATCAATAATTAAAACGAACTTTGTATTTTTTTTTTTTTTGCTAAACGGCTTTCTCATAGTTTTGATTGAACTATTTTGAGAAAAATGAGCGGGGGAGGCGGCCCAGCTGCTTTCCAATTTTTTGTTACTTAAAAAGGCAACTAGAGCTTTTAGTTTTTTACGATGGTTTTCATTAGTAAAGATAAACATAACTTACGAATTAGCTTACCTAACAAACTGATATATTCGCAGGTTTCTATTACGTATATGAGGTTGGTTCACCCACTTGTCAATACCTCGCTCATTACACTAAAGCTTAAATTTTGTCCTAAATCCTTAAGAATGACCCCTGAATCACAAAGGCTGTAGAATAAATAGTTGAAATTACTAAAAATACTTTAGCGTAAAGAGTGAGGGATTAGGAGGAAATTAACCCCTTATATGTGTAATATTTATTGTTCATTTCAAGTTTTACTGCTGGTCCTTACTTTCAGTTGAAAACACTTTCATATTTATTTTTCATTGTTTTTTTAAATAATGCTAGAAAATCCTGCCCCCCCCCTTCATGGAAATTTTCTTCCCCCATGACAAATTCCTCCATGGAAAGTCTCTCCCACATAACCCCCTCTTCTCAACCCCTACTCCCAACCAAAAAATCCCCCTGATAACGTCTGTACACTTCCCAATAATCATTACTATGTGCAAACACTGGTCAAAGTTTTTAACTTGCAGCTTCTCCCACGGGGACTGTGGGGGAGTAAGTCGTCCTGAAAGACATAGTTATAAGGTTTTTCAACTATGCTGAATAAAATGGCTATATCAGGATTTTGATCGGACGACTTTTGGAAAAAATGAGCGTGGGAGGGGGCCTAGGTGCCCTCCAATTTTTTTGGTCACTTAGAAAGGGCGCTAGAACTTTTCATTTCCATTCGAATGAGCCCTCTCGCAAAATTTTAAGACCACTGGGTCGATACGATCACCCTTGGAAAAAAAATAAATAAACACGCATCTGGGATTTGTGTTTTGGCAAAATATACAAAATTCTACATTCTTGTAGATAGGAGCTTGAAACTTGTACAATAAGGTTCTCTGATACGCTGAATCTGATGGTGTAATTTTCTTTAAGATTAAATGACTTTTAGGATTAAATGATTTTCTAAAATAAGGTAAATTTTCTCAGGCTCGTAACTTTTGATGGGTAAGACTAAACTTGATGATGAAACTCACATATTTAAAATCAGCATAAAAGTGCGATTCTTGAGATGTAACTCTTGATATCAAAATTCTGTTTTTTAGAGTTTTGGTTACTATTGAGCCGGGTCGTTCCTTACTACAGTTCGTTACCACGAACTGTTTGAAATTACCTCTACTGGTAAGTTCGCTTTATGTTGGAAATAAAATGAAAAAAAGAAGTTTTTTAACTGAAAGTAAGGAGCGACATTAAGGAACAGAAATAACTCCGTATATCAAAGGGGCTTTTCCATCCTTAAAGCCTTGCTCTTTACGCCAAAGTTTGACTCTTTTTCTCAAGTTTACTTTTTAAAACAGTAAAAAACTTTAGCGTAAGGAGTGGGGCGTTGAGGAGGGAAAAACCATTTTAATATACAGAGTAATTTCTGCTTGTTCTAAGTTTTAATGTTGCTCCTTACTTTCAGTTAAAAAACTTGTTTTTTTGTATTTTAATTCTGAATGTTTTTGGATTAATACATTTTTTTTTCTGGTTTTTTTTTTTGTTTTTCTGTTTGCCATCCTGGCATGTCCAATGAATTATGGGACAGAATAGAGGCAGTTCAAAAAACGTGTCTAAAAATTATTTTCAAACAGGGTAAAGGGCCTTACATTTCCCTTCTTCGGAGATCAAATCTAGTCGCCCTTAAGGAAATGAGAGTACAAATTTCCTTGTTATTTTGCCAACAATACCGTGCATAACCCTTGTACTACTTCTGTTTTCCCTAGTGAACATTTACCCACCCGCCACGTCAGGGGCGGATCTAGGATTTTTTTTGGGGGGAAGGAGTGTACATAAAAGGTTACTCCGATAAGCTTGTGGACAAAGAAATACCAGCAATTTAAAGGGAACTGCAATAATTTCTAAGTCGTAGGTAGGTAGTGGACATGGACTTTAATTTAATATAAAATCTGGTGAGTTCTATTGAAATTAAAGTCAATTAGAAATATTGATACAAAAAAAGTAAGTTTATAAGAACCACCTCGCCATAAAAACAATTAAAAGTTTGTTCACTCTCTACAAAAAAAATAATATATTTAATCTTTTCCGCATAATTTGTAGCATTTGCACTTCTGGCGACTATAGCGAGTTAGTTAAACTTTATATTGTCAAAAACAAATTAGTACCATATTTTGGTACCATACATTCTTTTGAACTAATTGTTGATTAAACATTAAATAATAGTTCGTTTGATGGTGTAGGAGGAAAGAAATAGAAATAAAATGCTTTCTAAATGTTGCTATTAGCAGCGGATTAAGTCAGAATTTTAAATCACACCTTCTTACTAATGAAGATTTTCGCCTCCCAGTTGGCATTTGTGGTAATACGGACAGATTCCCTTGATAAACTTAGATTTAATTAAAAACTTTTTTGGGGACATGTGTCATTAATAAAAATCTAACAGAGACTGCAAAAAGTAACTAAAAACTTGTTTCAAACTTGTTTGCAAAAAGAAACAGCCTTAATAATTAAAAACTTACTAAAAACTTGACTATTAAAAACCAAATACAAAAAAAATAATTTTCGTCCCAAAAAGAACCAAAGAAAGCGGTCCCAACCACAAATCTACTACTATGTCAGGGGGAGGGTGCCCCCTGCATTCGCCACTGCCCCATGTTCTAATTCAACAAAAATCCCCCTTCTTGTCCCAATAAGAGTTTCCACTGAAAGATATAGAAGAGCGTTCATCCTTCACATAGTTGAAATTTTAAATTACTAACCCTCCCCTCTTCTCACTTCTCTTTTGACTTGTAGTTTTAATGCTTATTTTGCAACTGCAAACTTTACAATTCTTGCAAGGTAAACTAAATTGTCATTTTGTTTAAATTTGTTTTCCCGGTTTTAATTTACGACTTTTTATGGTTTGACTTTTTTACTGATTGTAATTCTATGAGTTTAATCTGGTTTGATATTTGTTACTGATTGGCATTCACCATTTTTTCATTTTTTTTTATTGACACTAAAGTGTGAATTTGGCCCTTTTGGGCTTGTGATAGCGGTTTTGTAGAAATAAATCTTGTCTTGTCTAAACCGTAGTTTGAAAATAATGTGATAGATAACCCGTGAAATATGACAAGAGAAGAACCAGAACTTGAGTACGAAGATGAGATTGCTAAAGAAATAGCAAAACAACTGCCGATTATTCTATATAAGCTTTAAATTGTTGGTAAAACCAACAATAGTGAAATTAAACCAACCTAAGCAGATACCGTCGGAGCGTTCTGTTATTCTGGGATGGAAATATCTTTAAAAGCTATCGAACATTCTTTCTCTATAGCAGAAAAGACAATTATCAAGAATTACTCAGGTACAAGTTGTATTAATTGTAACCCAGAATAATTCCGCATCCTAATAATTTTGATAGCAGTAAATCAGTGACCTAAAATGAAAGACAAAGAAAAAACTTACATGTGGCGAATCACGAGCTTTTCATAATTCTCAAAACGGTAGGGTAGATCCACAATCCGGCGTGAGCCTTTTAGTAGGTCTGACCCCAAATTTCTTCCAGAAGTGATAACTTTCAGCGCAAAAGGGGAATTTGTTCCAATTTCTTTGGAACTTGATTCGTCATGAACCGAAGCAACCGTTAAGCCTTCTAACAAATATTTTGGTAAACGTGGTCTGCCTCTAGCCCGAAAATTTAATTTTAACTTTTCACGATGGGCCTCCACATTTGGCAAATTGAGCCCTCGCATATTTTTTTTTTCCATGTTACTCTGGTCAATAACAAGAACGATATAAGAATTTTATTAGGGTTGTGACCATTTTTATCCGGGTTTACTTACTAAGGGGTCGAATTGTTTCTTGGAAAGGCCATGGACTTGAGACTGGTCATTGACTGCTTTAGTATGGGTAATTTTTATTGGGGTTTATTTACCAAGGGGTTGAATTGTTTCTTGGAAAGGCCTTGGACTTGAGACTGGTCATTGACTGCTTTTGTAGTTTGCTTTGGTAGTTCTACAGCAAGACTCGGGTCTTGCTATAACAAATTTAAATACTCTGGGGACATTTTGTTTCGTTCACATTAGTTATTAATTAGCTTGTTTTATATATCTTTAATTCTTATTTCAGTACGAAGATTATGCAAAATTGTACATATACTACAATATATAAATTTGTCCTGAATTTATTTTAGTGGTACAATAATAACCAAAACGATAGATCATTCTTTTTAAAATAAAACTTTTGCTTCTTATTCGGCCCTTGTGCTGTGTTCAATTTATCTCTAGGATTAGACGCAGCTTATCCTTAATTATTTATACAATACAATTTTCTTATATATTCATTAACCGGCAGTTTGGTGTCTGCACCCTACTTCTTCTCTAGACTGTTTAAACAGGTTACAACTAATTAATGCTTGACTGAATCGCTCCTGAACAATCCAAGTGGTTAGTCCCTTGGTGTAATTTATGCATTCTTAGATGCTCCGATTACAGCTCAATCTAACCTTTTGAGGGGAATTTTTGATTTTGGAACACTAATATGTAAAGTATTAGAAGGGACTGCAGCCAGGAGGTATATATTATAGAAATAAGTTTCTGATTGTTGAATAGAAAATTTTTTGCTCTATTTTTTTGATACCCCACAACAACAATTTCAAGCATAACAATCTAGAATGCAAACCCGAAACAGGTTTTTTAATTATTTTGGAATTATAAAAAAATAATAATTGTCGGCTTTAAGATTTGATTAGGCCAAAATATTCGTCAGATTTGTTTTTACTTCTATTGACATAAAAACCGCCAAAATCACTAATTCAGGAATGTCAGGCAAACTCCAAATGTTTAACATGGGAGGTATAGGAAGATTCTTTAGAGTCCGTCCTGCCTTAAGAAAGCTTCTACCCGATTTTGATAGTATTAAGTAAAAAAACAAGTTTTTTTTTTAAATGAAAGTAAGGAACAACATTAAAACTTAAAACGAACAACAAATTACTCCGTGTTTGAAAGGGGCTGTTCCCTCCTGAAAGCCCCGCTCTTTACACTGAGGTCTCTTACTGTTTTCAAACAGTTCGTGGTAACGAACTGTAGTAAGGAGCGACCCGGCTCAATAGTAACCAAAACTCTAAAAAATTGAATTTTGATATCAATAGCTACATCAAAAGAGTCGCATTTTAATGCTGATTTTAAATATATAAGTTTCATCAAGTTTAGTGTTACCCATCAAAAGTTACGAGCCTGAGAAAATTTGCCTTATTTAGGAAAATGGGGGCAAACACCCCCTAAAAGTCGTAGGATCTTAACGAAAATGACACCATCAGATTCAGCGTATCAGAGAACCATACTGTAGAAGTTTCAAGCTCCTATCTACAAAAATGTGGAATTTTGTATTTTTTGCCAGAAGACAAATCACGGGTGCGTGTTTATTTGTTTGTTTGTTTTTTGTTTTTTTTTTTTCCCCAGGGGTCATCGTATCGACCAAGTGGTCCTAGAATGTCGCAAGATGGCTCATTCTAATGGAAATGAAAAGTTCTAGTGCCCTTTTTAAGTGACCAAAAAAATTGGAGGGCATCTAGGCCCCCTCCCACGCTCATTTTTTTCCCAAAGTCAACGGATCAAAATTTTGAGATAGCCATTATGTTTCGCATAGTCGAAAACCATAATAACTATGTCTTTGGGGATGATTTACTCCCCTGCAATCCCTGGGGGAGGGGCTGCAAGTTACAAACTTTGACCATTGTTTACATATAGTAATGGTTATTGGGAAGTGTACAGACGTTTTCAGTGGGATTTTATTTTGTTTGGGGGTGGGGCTGAGGAGAGGGGGCTATGTTGGGGGATCTTTCCTTGGAGGAATCTGTCATGGGGGAAGAAAAATTCAATGACAAGGGCGCAGGATTCTCCAGCATTACTATAAGAAAACAATGAAAAATAAACATGAAAACGTTTTTTCAAATGAAAGGAAGAAGTAGCATTGAAACTTAAAACGAACAGAGATTATTACGCATATGAGGGGTTCTAAAAATACTTTAGCATAAAGAGCGAGGTATTTAGGAGGAGATAAATACCTTGCTCTTTATGCTAAAGTATTTTTTAGCAATTTCAACTATTTATTCTGCGGCCTTTCTGATTCAGGGGTCATTCTTAAAGAATTGGAACAAAACTTACGATTTAGTGTAAAGAGCGAGGTATTATCGAGGGTACAAATCCCCTCGTATACATAATAGGAATATAAGGTTATGAAAGTTTGTTACGTAAGTTAATTCTTAAGTTACGTATATTTTTTACTAATAAAAACGTTCGTTAAAAATTAAAAGTTCTAGTTGCCTTTTTAAGTAACCGAAAAATTGGAGAGCAACTAGGCCTCCTTCTCCACCCCTTATTTTTCAAAATCGTCTGATCAAAACTAATAGAAAGCCATTTAGCCAGAAAAAGAATTAATATACAAATTTCATTTTAATAATTTATGTGCGGAGAGCCAAAACCATTCATGCATTAATTCAAAGACGTTCAGAAATTAAATAAAAAAAAACTAATTTTTTTAGCTGAAAGTAAGGAGCGACATTAAAACTTAAAACGAACAGAAATTACTCCGTATATGAAATGAGTTGTCCCCTCCGCAATCCCTCGCTCTTTACGCTAAAGTTTGACTCTTTGCCACAATTCTACTTTTTAAAACAATTTAAAGCTTTAGCGTAAAGAGCGAGGGATTGCGGAGGGGACAACTCATTTCATATACGGAGTAATTTCTGTTCGTTTTAAGTTTTAATGTCGCTCCTTACTTTCAGCTAAAAAAATTAGTTTTTTTTATTTAATTAAAAGTAGATTTGAGAGAAAGAGTCAAACTTTAGCGTAAAAATCGGGGCGTCGAGGAGGGAACAATCCCTTTCATATACAGACTAATTTCTGTTCGTTTTAAGTTTTATTGTTGCTCCATACATTCATTTAAAAAAAACTTTTTTTTTAATTTAATTTCTGGACGTTTTTGAATTAATGCATGTTTTGATCTTGGCTCTCCACACATAAATAATTACAACGAAATTTGCATATTTATTAATTGTAATTAATCGGAAGATTTTGAGAAAAAAGGAAAGAGGGAGGAGGCCTACCCTCCAATTTTTTATTACACAAAAAGCAACTAGAACTTTTAATTTTCCACGAACGTTTTAATTGGTAAAAAATATACGTAGCTTACAAATTAACTTACGTAACGAACTACTATATTCGTATGTTCTTATTGCGTATATGAGGGGGTTCACCCCTCGTTGATACATCGCTCTTTACATTAAAGCTTAAATTCTGTCCCAATTCCTGGAGAATGACCCCTGAATCACAAAGGCCGTAGAATAAATAGCTGAAATTACTAAGAATACTTTAGCGTAAAGAGTGAGGTATTACGAGGTGGTAAAATCCTCGTATGCGCAATAATTTTTGTTCGCTTTAAGTTTTAATGCTGCTCCTTACTTTCGGTAGAAAGTTCGGTAAAAAGAAAATCCTGCGCCCCCTTCATTGAAATTCCCTTCCCCCATGAAAAGTTCCTCCATGGAAATATCCTCCCACGTACACCCCCTCAAACTCTCTCCCCTTAACCAAAAAAAAAGTAAAAAAAAAGTAAGGAGCGACCCGGCTCAATAGTAACCAAAACTCTAAAAACTGGAATTTTGACACCAATTCCTACATCAAAAGAATTGCATTTTAATACTGTTTTTCAATATATAAGTTTCATCGAGTTTAGTCTTACCCATCAATAGTTACGAGCCTGAGAAAATTTGCGTTATTTTAGAAAATAGGGAGAAACGCCCCCTAGAAGTCATAGCATCTTAACGAAAATCACACCATCAGATTCAACGTATCAGAGAACCCTACAGTAGAAGTTTCAAGTTCCTATCTACAAAAATGTGGAATTTTGTATTTTTTGACAGAAGGCAGATCACGGATGCGTGTTTATTTGTATTGTTTTTTTTCCCCAGGGGTGATCGTATCGACCCAGTTGTCCTAGAATGTTGCAAGAGGGCTCATTCTAACGAAAATAAAAAAGTTCTAGTGCCCTTTTTAAGTGACCAAAAAATTGGAGGGCACCTAGGCCCCCTCCCACGCTAATTATTTTACCAAAGTCAACTGATCAAAATTCTGAGATAGCCATTTTATTCAGCGTAGTCGAAAAACCTTATAACTATGTCTTTGGGGACGACTTACTCCCCCAAAGTCCCCGTGGGAGGGGAAACAAGTTACAAACTTTGACCTGTGCTTACATATAGTAATGGTTATTGGGAAGTGTACAGGTGTTTTCAGGAGGATTTTTTTGGTTGGGGGGAGGGGTTGAGAAGAGGGGGAACTTTCCATCAATAATTTGTCTTGGGGGAAGAAAATCTCCATGAAGGGAGCGCAGGATTTACTAGCATTATTTAAAAAAAACAATGAAAAATAAATATGAAAAAGTTCTTTCAGCTGGAAGTAAGGAACAGCATTAAAACTTAAAACAAAAAGAAATTATTACCCATATGAGGGGCTCACCTCCTCTTAGTACCTCGCTCTTTACACTAAAGCATTTTTAGTAATTCCAACTATTTATTCTACGGCTTTTCTGATTCTGGGGTCATTCTTAATGAATTGGGACAAAATTTAAGCTTTAGTGTAAAGAGCGAGGATCTGACAAGGGGGCGAACCCCCTCATATATGTAATAAAAATATGAGAATACAAAAGTTCTTTACGTAAGCTAATTTATAAGTTACGTAACTCTTTTACTCATAAAAATATTCGTAAAAATTAAAAGTTCTACTTGCCTTTTTAATTAACCAAAAAATCGGAGGGCAACTAGGCTTCCTTCCCACTCTTTTTTTTCTCAAAATCATTCGATCAAAATTATGAGAAAGCCATTTAGCCAAAAAAAAAAAAATGCAAATTTTGTTTTAATTATTCCTCTGCGGAGAGCCAAAATTAAAACATGCATTGATTCAAAAACGTTCAGAAATTAAATTAAAAAAAACAAGTTTTTTTAACTGAAAGTAAGGAGCGACATTAAAACATAAAACGAACAGAAATTACTTCGTATATGAAAGAGGCTGCTTCCTCATCAACGCCCCGCTCTTTACGCTAAGTTTTTTAGTGTTTTAAAACGAAGAATTGAGAGAAAGAGTCAAACCTTAGCGTAAAGAGCGGGGCGTTGATGAGGAAGCAGCCTCTTTCATATACGAAGTAATTTCTTTTCGTTTTAAGTTTTAATGTCGCTCCTTACTTTCAGTTAAAAAAACTTGTTTTTTTTATTTAATTATAGATAGGAGCTTGAAACCTCTACGATAAGTTTCTCTGATACGCTGAATTTGATGGTGTGATTTTCGTTAAGATTGTATGACTTTTAGAGGGTATTTCCCCCTATTTTCTAAAATGAGGGAAATTTTCTCAGGCTATTAAAGTTTGATCGGAAAGACTAATCTTGATGAAACTTACATATTTAAAATGAACATTAAAATGCGATTCTTTTGATATAATTATTGGTATCAAAATTCCGATTTTTAGAGTTTCGGTTACTATTGAGCCGGGTCGCTCCTTACTACAGTTTGTTACCACGAACTGTTTGATACTCTGATTCAAAATACCCCTGCAATCCCTATATATACTGTGTTGATTTGCATAACAAGTTTTTCTTTTCCCTTTAAAAATAGGACTTTGTATTTGGGGTTAAACTGAAGTTGCATATATGTAGCAATATTAGTCTTATACACAGTATTTACAGTACTTCCCATAGTTAAACATCGATGTATGGTGCAAACAAAGGAGTTGCAAATCCTCCAGATGCATACCTCTACTGACAAATATTTCTATGAGAGGGGCCATTAAACGTTTTATTATATTTATGATAAAGGAAAATCCAGTGATGATAGATACTGTCTCTGTTTAACACATATCATCATGTCAGTAACTTCCAGGATGAAGCCACCTTCTCAATCTTCTCTTAAATTAGTAATAACTGCAGTATCTCCAGCAATATAAATTTGTTATATTTTCTGTAGTAGGCCTAGGTGGAAAACTGTCATAAAGAAAAGAGAAATCAGTTCAATTTTTAGATGATGAGCTATTTGTGCTAATGACCTACAACTACTCTTTCCTCTCTTTTGGCTGTTCAGTTTCAATTACTATGTCCTCGGAACTCCTGAAAAGCTGGAAGTTTTAACATGTAAGCTTCAGATAATTTCAAATTCCAGCTTGGAAACAAAACAATTTTTCCTTTTTCCTTGAAAAAAATTACTTTTGAAAGCTAATTATGAAGTCTCAAAGAATTAAAGTACACAATTTCTTTAAAAGTTTTATAAAATAGGAATTATAAAGTCTTGATTGTAACCCTTTTTTTTTAGAATCGCTCTGCAGTTTGGTAATACCCATACTCAGAAATAATATATGTATTTATATGACAAAAATTGTCAATTTTGCTACAAAATTAGCTGCGTTTGAATATTGGGAAACATAATGATTTCTTTGATATCATGGCAAAAAACCTGAAGGATTTAAAAACGAGCATGAATTAGCGTAACATAGTTTACACGCTACTGAAAAAAAAATGAAGGTGATATGCAGTTTAATGGAGCTCTTTACATTACCGTGAAAAACTTAATTTGTGGATAGAAAACTAAAATATATATTTTTTTTGTTTTGTTTCGTTTCATGGAAAAATACTACATTTTATATCTTGTCGTTCTCTCCTATGAGAATCCATAGTTTAGCGTTCTATTTGCATGTCAAAGTAACTATTTCCAAAATTTTTAAATTTAAAAATTTTTAATTTCTAATTCTGACACAAAAAGTTTTTAATTTAGTTTTTACCTTAGTTTTTTTTTTACCTAAAAAATAAAACTTAATACCATTCCCAAAATATTCTATCTATGCTCTTCGCCAGCTTAAATAGACTTATACTCTTTTGATTTAGTTAAATTGAAAGAGCAGAGGTAATAATTGTAATAGCCCTAAGAGTTTCAGCTTAATAGCCCCAGTTGTTCTTGACATGTCTAACTCGCAATCAGACTAACACAGTTCCTTTTTAATTACTTTTAAAGCAACATTAGGTTTGAAGCATAATGGGAACATTGCATAGTTGTTTGGGTTTGATCTACCCAATATCACTAAAGACATAGTTACTGGACTGTTCTAATTGGCTGAATAAAATGATTGTCTCAGAATCATTCCCCCTGAACGTTCCCGAAGAATTTCACCTTAATATCCATAGCGTCATTTGTAACTATAACTTGATTGGTAGTTTTAATAGTATACACATAGTGCCTTCTGGCTAGTTAAAAATCCGCCACAACGTCCCCTTACAGGTCTACCTTAGTCACGGAAGCCGTTCTTGAAAAATTGTTTTGCCGCCTTTTCAAAATCTAAATTCTCATAGCTCGTTTTGATTTAGTTCAACATCTGCCTAGACGTTCCTTGGAAGCTTAAAACCTTCAGCTTGCATAGTAACGATAATTTTAGTTGCAGTAGTAGTATTAGTAGCAGTATGCACAAAACCCCTCTGGTTTTTGAACAGCCCTTCAACATACGCTCAAAGTTCGAGCTTAATAAAATCTAACATTCCTGAATAATTCCTGATACGTTCTCTCAACAACTCGTTTGGGCATAGTGTGCTTCGATTTAGTTCATTAGTGTTTCAGCATTTCCCGAAACTTTCACCTTGATACCCTTAGCTTTAGCAACAGTAGTAGAAGTACGAGCAGTAATAGAAGTTGTTGTAGTAGTATTAGAATAAAAAGTAGTAGCCTAGGCTTTAATAGCAGTAGCAGTATTAGGAATAATACTCGCAGTAGAAGCAATAGATTTAGTAGCAGCATAAATAGAAGCAGTTGCATTAGGATGAAACTATTGTCTTTCGGCTAGCTCAAAATCCCCTAAAATAGGACCTATCACGTTTGACTCTTATTAAATAAAAAAAAACTAGTTTTTTTAGCTGAAAGTAAGGAGCGACATTAAAACTTAAAACAAACAGAAATTACTCCGTAAATGAAATGGGTTGTCCCCTCCACAGTCCCTCGCTCTTTACGCTAAAGTTTGACTCTTTGCCACAATTCTACTTTTTAAAACAACTAAAAACTTTAGCGTAAAGAGCGTGGGACTGCGGAGGGGACAGCCCATTTCATATACGGAGTAATTTCTGTTCGTTTTAAGTTTTAATGTCGCTCCCTACTTTCAGCTAAAAAAACTAGTTTTTTTTATTTAATTTCTGAACGTTTTTGAATTAATGCATGTTTGATTTTGGCTCTCCGCACATAAATTATTGAAATGAAATTAGTATATTAATTTTTTTTTTGGCTAAATGGCTTTCTCTTAGTTTTGATCAGACGATTTTGAGAAATAAGGGGTGGGGAAGGAGGCCTAGCTGCCCTCCAATTTTTCGGTTACTTAAAAAGGCTACTAGAACTTTTAATATTCAACAAACGTTTTTATTAGTAAAAAATATACGTAACTTAAGAATTAACTTACGTAACAAACTTTTATATTCTTATATTTTTATTATGTGTACGAGGGGGTTTGTACCCTCATTAATACCTCGCTCTTTACACTAAATCGTAAGTTTTGTTCCAATTCTTTAAGAATGACCCCTGAATCAAATAGGCCGTAGAATAAATAGTTGAAATCACTAAAAATATTTTAGCATAAAGAGCGAGGTATTTATCTCCTCCTAAATACCTCGCTCTTTATGCTTAAGTATTTTTAGAACCCTTCATATGCGTAATAATCTCTGTTTGTTTTAAATTTTAATGCTATTCCTTACTTTCATTTGAAAAAACGTTTTCATGTTTATTTTTTCATTTTTTTTTTTTATAGTAATGCTAGAAAATCCTACGCCCTTTTCATTGAATTTTTTTCCCCCATGGCATATTTCTCCAAGGAAAGATCCTCCCACATAGCCCCCTCCCTCAACCCTACCCCCAAAACCAAAAAAATCCCCCTGAAAACGTCTGTACACTTCCCAATAACCATTATTATATGTAAATACTGGTTGAAGTTTGTAACTTGCTACCCCTCCCCCAGGGACTGTGGGGGAGTAAGTCATCCCTAAAACATTGTTATTAAGATTTTCGACTATGCCAAACAAAATGGCTATCTCAAAATTTTGATCCGTTGACTTTGGGAAAAAAATGAGCGTGGGAGGGGGCCTAGATGCCCTCCAATTTTTTTGGTCACTTAAAAAGGGCACTAGAACTTTTCATATCCATTAGAATGAACCCTCTTGCGACATTCTAGGACCACTTGGTTGATACGATGATCCCTGGGAAAAAAAACAAAAAAAAACAACAAAAAAACAAACAAATAAACACGCACCCGTGATTTGTCTTCTGGCAAAAAATGCAAAATTCCACATTTTTGTAGATAGGAGCATGAAACTTCTACAGTAGGGTTCTCTGATACGCTGAATCCGATGGTGTCATTTTCGTTAAGATCCTACGACTTTTAGGGGTTTTTCCCCCCTATTTTCCTAAATAAGGCAAATTTTCTCAGGCTCGTAACTTTTGATGGCTAAGACTAAACTTATGAAACTTATATATTTAAAATCAGCATTAAAATGCGATTCTTTTGATGTAGCTTTTTATATCAAAATTCAATTTTTTAGAGTTTTGGTTACTATTGAGCCGGATCGCTCCTTACTACAGTTCGTTACCACGAACTGTTTGAAAAGCGAACTACAACTTTCAATTTCTAACCAAATGAGCATTCCCAAAGTTTGTACGACCAACCTTTCCTCAAAAGCCTTGTGTACCCTCAAGGCATAACCTAGAACCTTGTTCCCACGCTCTGGTGGGTTTCCGTATTCCTGAAGACCTTGTAATATGATCTATTTACTGTTTTCACAAAATGACTGTTTAAAATTTTTTATTGGAAGCGATTGGGGAAAATAGTACTGGAGGAGGGGCTGGTTGCCCTTCAATCATTTTTTTACTCTTAAAAAGGGCACTAGGCCTGTGATTTCCAATCAAATGGGTAAATAGTATAATTTATAGTCCTGGTTCTGAGGGCTACGGGGAATGTCATCCCCAAAGGTATAATTACTAGGTCTTTCAACTATGACAAACAAAATGTCAATTTGAAAATTTTGATTAAATTTCTCTGGGAGATATAATGGGCCTGGATAGGCTGGTTCCCTTCCAGTAAATTTTAACTCTTTGAAGGAACTAAAGATTTCAATATACCTTGCAGGATTTTCGCAGGGGGAAGGGGTAATGTATCACTAGAAAGGGACTTGGTCTTCTACTGTGCCTGTGATTCAGTCAAGGATTTTTAGGTGCAATGCATAAATGTAAATTAAAAACCTGATTTCTATGATATTTTTGGAGGGGGGGCTGCTGATTTTACATGAATTTGTAAAAGTTAACTTTAAGGATGCAACGATCTCAAATACGTATTTTTAACAGTAAATTCATATTCTTAATAGAAATCTAACTAAAATAAGAAATTTTATATGGTAATTGCTATTATCTTTCACAAATACACGTATCCATGAAAAAAAAGTGAAAAAGACATCAGGTGCTTTCCACATTAAAAGATTATAGCTAATAAAAATAAAGGTAACACTTCTTGATATTGTTTCCAAATAGTTAGAATTCTTTATAAGAACACTGGTGTTTGTTATTCTTAGTCTAAAGAAAAGCTTTCCGAAGAAGTTTTTCAAAGAAAAGTAAAGGCCATATCAACCTTATGATCGGCAGATACAAATACCTTTAAAAATATTAAACTCAAATTGATCAGAAATAAGTATTGAAGAATAATTGAAACCCAAAACGGACAGCAATTAAATAAACAAATGGAGAAAAAAACAGGTAGTAATGTAAATGAATGTAAATGAACAAATAAATCTTGAAGCGAATAAAGCCTAAATTGAATATGCAAATCCAGGTTAAAACGAACAGAAATATTTTGCTATTAAAACATAAATGAAATCCAACACGAACAGAAATTAAAGAAACAATCATAGCAAACAAACATACAATAGGTACTAGTATAAATGACTAAATAAATCCTAAGACGAGTGAAACTTGAGTTGAATATAAAGATCCTGCTTAAAATGAACGTAATTCTTTGCAAACAAGAGTTTGGGTTTGCCTCTTTCTCTCACTGTAAAAGTCTAAAATCTGCTGCTTCATTGGAACTTTACTGAAAACGAATTATATTAGAAATATTTCCTTTTTACTTTTTACAACGTTGAAAATAAACACAAAAATTACAGTAAAATTAAATTTTTAACGGATGAACTTTTAAATATTAATATCATTTTCTATCAATTATTCAGTCTAATTTTGTTAGTTCTTTCCAAGACTGTTCAAGACCAATATAGCTTCATTACAGAAAATATTTTGCATACTATTACTTCCCTAACTGTAAAAGTGTAAATCCTACTACGTCATTGGTGCTTCGCTGAAAACCAATAAGAATACAAATATTTTCTTTTCCAATTACTGCAGCATTAAAAATGAAAATAAAATTACAGTAAAATAAAATTTTGATATGTTGATCCTTCAACAATAAATAGCATTATATACCATACATTCAGTTAGATTTTGTTGGTACTTTTCAAGACTGTTTAAGCATATATGATTTTCAGTAAAGCGCCAATGACGCAGTAAGTCCTCCCCCCTCCCTCAATAGGTAAAAGGGAAAAACTTTCCGCCTCGCTGAATAGAAGAGATTTGTCCTTCTGTCATATTTCGTCACCTTAGTATGATCTAACCATTTCAACCTTTGTCTTATTGAAGCCCTAGAAAGCAGGGTTGAACTCGTACAACCCTCGTTTTTCATACAGCTTATTGTTAGAGATACGGTCCGTCAGATGGGTACCCAAGTCGATCTGTAGTCAATTTCTTTGGAAAGCCTCTATCAAATCTTCTCCCATCTTTGGGAGAGCCAACACCTCAGAACCATGATCAACCATCTTGTCACAGTGTCATCACTGTGACTTCTAAAAAACTAATCTTGGTTTATAGACTTGTAATTCTATTCTTTCAGTGTTTTATCAAATGTGAAAAAAACACCATGGACCTTGGCTATTCTATTTGTAACATCTTCAATATACCCATCCCCCATTTTTATAATAGCCTATCGTCGTTTTTGCAAATTAGTCTTCTGAAAGTCTTTGCAACTTAGTCTTCTGAAAGTACATTTTCAACCTATTCTTTCGCCCTGAACAGTCAAGATTTCAAAAATTTATTAATTTTGCTAACACTTTTAACTAGAAGGCTTAATACAACAGCAAGGTGCAAGTCTAGGTGAGTTTTACTTCCCCAATTGATTTTGTGTTCTCCAACTCACCTTTGCTGTGCTCCCTATTTAGAAGACAATTAAAGTAATCTATTAAAATTAAATCTATTAAAGCCTATTAAAGTGATCCAAAAGGCTATTAAAATGATATAGAGATAAGCGGATTGAGAGTCGGATAGCTACTAGTCTCATTTCCTACTTTAGCCACTAAAATTTAGTTCTTCTACATAGAACTAATTAATTTTATGTATTCATCTTGTGTCACAGACCTCGCTAAAATGTAGTTAAGAGTAAAAATCTATTAGGATTCAATGTTTTATTATCGTTTTTCCTGGACAAAAATCAGTTCAAACAAGAGTTTGGGTACTGCCCCCTTCTCCCTCCCTCTACTGTAAAAGTCTAGAGCCTACTGCGTCATTTGCGCATAATGAAAGCGAATTATTTTTTAAATATTTTGTTTTGCACTTACATCATTTAAAATAAAATAAAAATTACAGGGAGATAAGATAATCAAATTTTAAGCTCTCACCAATTAATATCATTGTATAAAACATTCAGTTTAATTTTATTAGTTTTTTTCCAGAAACTGTTCAGGACACGTATAGTTTCAAAAAACGTAAATGCTGACTAGGCCTTACACTTTTACAACTAGGGGAGGGGTAAGGGAACAGAATTCAAGCTTTTATTTGTAGTGATTTTTATTCGTATTGTCTGATTCGAATATTTCATTAATGTTTAGTCATTTTAAGATTGATTTATTTATTTATATTTTTACCTCTTTTACGTTTATTTGTGAACAATGTTCATTCAATTTTGGTTCGTTTTGTGTTTCATTTATTCTTCAGTAGTAATTTCTGGACGTTTTTAGCTCAAGCTACCACATGAATTTATTTCAGCTGCTTTTAAGTTTAATAATGTTTTTTTTTCAGTTCTTTGAAAAAATTTCAGAATTTTTCATATTAAAAAAAAATAAAGTTTTTAAATAAAAAGTTATTTTTAATAAATAATGGTTTATCAAAAGTAAAAACTCAGAAGACAGGTCCTCTCCCCTTCTTAAGACCTTATTGTTCTTCTATCAAATACTATCTACAGCATCGTAAGTCCAAAAAGTATCGTCATACTAAGGAATTTGCTTCATATAAAAGCCAAACTAATGTCTCTTTAATTACTATCCTCACTCTTATCACATATTTTTATAGAAGAGATTAGTTAATATTTTTCTAAAATATCAATTTAGCTTATATTTTAAAAAAATACTATTCATATTTATTTTATTATATTTATTTATATTTTTTATATTATTTATATTTATTATATTTATCAAACAGTCGGTGGTAACGAACTGTAGTAAGGAGCGACCCGGCTCAATAGTAACCAAAACTCTAAGAAATGGATACCAATTAAAATTGGTATCAAAATTTTGATACCAATACCTACATCAAAAGAATCGTATTTTAATGCTGATTTTAAATATATAAGTTTCATCAAGTTTAGTCTTACCCATCAAAAGTTACGAACCTGAGAAAATTTGTGTTATTTTAGAAAACAGGGATAAACACCCCTTAGAAGTCATAGAATCTTAACGAAAATCACACCATCAGATTCAGCGTATCAGAAAACCCTATTGTAGAAGTTTCAAGCTCCTATCTACAAAAATGTGGAATTTTGTATTTTTTGCCAGAAGGCAGATCACGGATGCGTGTTTATTTGTTTGTTTTTTCTCCCAGGGGTGATCGTATCGACCCAGTTGTCCTACAGTGTTGCAAGAGGGCTCATTCTAACGGAAATGAAAAGTTCTAGTGCCCTTTTTAAGTGACCAAAAAAATTGGAGGGCCCCTAGGCCCCTTCCCGCGCTAATTATTTTACCGAAGTCAACGGATCAAAATTCTGAGATAGCCATTTTATTCAGTATAGTCAAAAAACCTTATAACTATGTCTTTGGGGATGACTTACTCCCCCACAGTTCCCGTGGGAGGGGCAACAAGTTACAAACTTTGACCAGTGCTTACACATAGTAATGGTTATTAGGAAGTGTACAGGCGTTTTCAGGAGGATTTTTTTGGTTGGGGGAGGGGTTGAGAAGAGGGGGATATGCTGGGGAACTTTCCATCAATAATTTGTCATAGGGGAAATAAATCTCCATGGAGGGAGTGCAGGATTTACTAGCATTATTAAAAAAAAATGACAAAATAAATATGAAAAAGCTTTTTCAGCTGGAAGTAGGGAACAGCATTGAAACTTAAAACAAACAGAAATTATTACCCATATTAGGGGCTCACCTCCTCCTAATACCTCGCTCTTTACGCTAAAGTATTTTTAGTAATTTCAACTATTTATTCTACGGCCTTTGTGATTCAGGGGTCATGCTTAATGAATTGGGACAAAATTTAAGCTTTAGCGTAAAGAACGAGGTACTGACGAGTGGGTGAACCCCCAAATATATGTATTAAAAATATTAGAATACAAAAGTTCTTTACGTAAGCTAATTTATAAGTTACGTAAATCTTTTACTAATAAAAAGATTTGTAAAAAATTAAAAGTTCTAGTTGCCTTTTTGATTAACCAAAAAATCGGAGGTCAACTAGGCTTCCTCCCCCGCTCTTTTTCTCAAAATCATTCGATCAAAATTATGAGAAGGCCATTTAGCCAAAAAAAAAATGCAAATTTCGTTTTAATTATTCCTTTGCGGAGAGCCAAAATCAAAACATGCATTGATTCAAAAACGTTCAGAAATTAAATTTAAAAAAAAACAAGTTTTTTTTAACTGAAAGTAAGGAGCGAGATTAAAACTCAAAACGAACAGAAATTACTTCGCATATGAAAGAGGCCGCTTCCTCATCAACGCCCCGCTCTTTACGCTAAGGTTTTTTACTGTTTTAAAAAGAAGAATTGAGAGAAAGAGTCAGGTTACATTTATTTTTTATTTTATTCATATTTATTTTTTCCTCATAAAATAAATTTTCTTCAATTACAAGATAAAACTTGGAATTTTGTTCCAATTGCCATATAGGATATTGAAAATCAATGAATATTAGAATATTAAACATGTGATATATATCCATTTATCCAT
Organism: Artemia franciscana; assembly: GCF_032884065.1. Taxonomy (NCBI): domain Eukaryota; kingdom Metazoa; phylum Arthropoda; class Branchiopoda; order Anostraca; family Artemiidae; genus Artemia; species Artemia franciscana. The sequence goes on from NC_088865.1 coordinate 47,005,636, forward strand.
AATGTTATCTTTCTTATACACATGGATGCAAAATACCTATCTCTTTGGTGAAAAGATGAGAGATTGGCCCAGAGTTTGGAAAAAGTCAATAACAAGCAGAACAGAAGAAAATATGAGAAGGCATAAGATTCATTGTGTAACTTGTGGGGCTGTATCTGGGGGTGTCTCAAGTCCCAAGGCAAATGCATAAGGTTCTCACTACAAAGTCAATAAACTTTGCAAAAAGAGGTAAGAATATTTGTCATTTTTGCATAAATAATTTATTTATGCGATGTTGGAAGTTGTTTTTCGGGTTAATCTTACTATTATATATTCTCAAAATAAATTAATTGTAGAGTCCTTAGACTCATAACAGTAAAAAAAAAGTGATAAGGTAAATAAAAATTGAAACATATTAATACAAACTAATAAAGTAAACATAGAATCAATTGATTTGACTTCAAAGAAATTAATTTTAAATGGTGTAGGAGAAGTCAAAGCTGAACAATAATGCTACATACCAAAATCATATGCATTTCCTCTGGATTCTGTTGAAAATTTATTTCTACCACTCAAGCATTCAAGTATGACTGCTGGTCCTCTCAAAAATCCTTACGGTGTTTATTCCTGAATTATTAAGCATCTATTTGTTTTCTTTACATATTATTCCCCAAAACCTGTGTATCATGCTAATGAGCATGCTAATAACCTACTGCTGGTCAATGAACTATTACTATGACGTCTACCTTTATAACAAAATATCATTATCGCCCACAATAATTTCAAAAACTTGTATATAGTGCGTTTTAACATTAGCTGATGGTCAACGAACTTTTATCCTAATATTTGCCTTCAATGCTAAATAATTAACAATCCAAAATTAAATTTCAATTGGATATGGATTATCTTAATACATTTTCATTCTACAAGAGAAGATTATCTCAAACTTCTAAGCCTGAAAATTAGTACTTTTGTTTTTTTATAAAAAAAAATCAAAGCACATATGGGACGACTGAGGAGATGCTCCCAATAAAAGTTTAGTTTAGGACTTTATTTTAGCTCAAACTTTCAGATTGGTACATTCTTGTGGCTTTTAAAAGTTCACAGGAGTCTGCAAAGGATGCATCTTGTTCCCAGAGATGTTTAACCTTTTCCTCACGGCATTTTCATCCCTAGTAGAAACAATTAATAGTGCAGAGGGGGTGTACGGACAGACAAGTTAGATCATGCTGACGACATCAACGAAATGGCTGAAGCATCCGAGGACCTACAAGTCGTTACAAATGGATTTGTTTAAGTGACTATTTCCTATGAAATTATCGTAAACGGATCTTAAACTAAGGCTTTGTACTTCTCATGAAAGCTGCAGGATACAATTGTGCCAGAACTGAAACTTAGAGTAGAGAGTATCCAGGGGATAAAAGATTTCCCCTGTCTTGGCAGAATAATCACTAGTGACAAAATCACTCAAAAGACATAAAAAGACGGCTCACCCTCACGATTACTTGTTTTAAAGCCCTTATTTCCTTATGGCAAAGTAAATATTGGTCTCTACGACTTAAAATACGTTTGTTAATACTTTTATTATCCCCATTAAAATATACTCACGTGAAACATAGACGATGAAACGCTGTCGAATCGCAGCGTCAAATTCCTTGAGTGCTCTAAAATCCAGTCAAAAGTTCTTACCAACATCCAATGAATGCAAGTTTAGTGGCTCAGTCACGTAAAACGGATGAGTCAGTTCTGTTTCCCGAAAACCATCTCTGAAAGCCCACTGTTTCCGTTCTTGTGGTTCTCCCTGATAATTGTGGAAGGAAAACTTCACACCTCGTTGCCCTACTGACCTTCTTTGCCTAGCAGGTAGATTTTAGCCATATTAAGAGATATTTTCGAGAGGTTTTAATGAAAATGCCTTGTTTCTATTGCTTTATTAGACGCACCCGCATGCTAGATTGTATCTTTTTATTAGGAAAATAACATTTGAATGAACCGTAAGTATTACTCTTTATGCAACAGAAGCCTCATTACTTATAATAGTAATAATAAGAAAAAATGTCAACATCACAATACGTTTTCTTGCTAGTAAATGAAACACGCAAACAGAGAAAAAAAAGACATTTTTTGCATTCTGTTATTTCTTAGAGGTTCTTAAATATTACGCCCAATGCAGCAGACGCCTCATTACTTACAATAGTAATGATTTGAAATTTTTTAAACTTCAAAATAAGTTTCTTTGCTAGTAAATGAAAGAAATAAACAAAGAAAAAGAAATACTTTTTTTGTATTCGGTTATTTCTGAGAGGTTTTAGTGAAATTTCACGTTACTTTGAGTCAAGAATATGCACACTCATACAACCGTGTCACACCATGGTCGGTCGTATGCATCCCTATGTTGCATATTTTCTTTTTTAAGGCATTCTCGATATTTTCAAGATTAAAATGTACTTTAAATCTATTGATTCATGTTTTTGCAAGACACCCCCCCCCCTTGAATTTAGATATGGATCTTGAGTTGTAGTGTAGAGTATTTTTGGGCCGTATTTGCTTATAATAATCAATGTAGTCTGTTCAATAAAATCATTCGTGTCTTCTTCATGTATATACACAAACTACTCCTATAAAAGAAATAAAACTTATTGCCAAATTTAAAAATTCAAATAGAATACACAGCCTTTTTTATTTTTCAAATGCGAATCTCAAAATGATTGTCTTATTTAAATCCATAAGGGAGCTTAATCTTTCTTTAAAAATGAAACATTCCCTAAATTTACTGCTACTACTACTAGCAACTCACCACTACACGAAGCCACCTGAGGCCAAAAGAACTACGCACGCTCCTGCTCCATCCCAATCTATTCAAAACCTCCTTTTTGACACCCTCCCAGGAATTTCCAATTTCCTTTAAACGCTTCTTTATGAAAAACTCCCACCCTAGACGAGGACAACCTGCTTTCCGTTTAGCCCTAGACGGTTGGCCAAAAAAGACTATCTTTGGTAATCGGTCATCCTTCATAGGGACAACGTGCCCTGGTCATCTCACCCTTCCTTTCATTATAGTCCTAGAACGTGGGATTGAACCATATTTTTCGGAATGCCTAGTGTTTGAAATACAGTCAATCAGCCGGTTACTCAGAACAATCGGTGGGAAATTTATCTGGAAATCATCTAGCAAATCCTCATCAGCTTTTCGGAAACACCCAATGCCTCAGAGCCATATTTGACCACTGTCATCACTGTAGCTTCCAATATTCTTATCTTGGTTTGCAGACTTATCTTTCTAACCTTCCAAAAAATTTTCAACTTTTTTTTGAACAACACACTGAGCCTTGGCTATTGTACTTTTAACATCTTCACTGATTCAATAGTCTTTACTAATATTACTTCCAAGGTAAGTGAATCTTCCCGCCTGATCCCGCCTTACCCAACGTCACCTTTTCATCTTCACTTATTTCCTAGCCTTAGTGACTTAGTCATCTTAGTTTTAATTTTCAAACTTATTCTGGCATTCTGAACTCGCAAAATCTCTAAAAGTTCATTCATTTTTCTCACACTTTCATCAAGGATGCTTAAATCATCAGCCTAATCTAAGTCCAGGATATTTTTTCATTCCCATTTGAAAAGGCTCTCAAGGATGAAACCTCTGCTAAAACTCTTCTATCAATAGAATCGAAAGCTTGCTCATATTCTATAAGCCTGAGGACCAAAGCAAGCACTTCTCAATAGTTAACCTAAAAGTGAAGATTTGGTCGACACATCCTCTACCTTTTCTATTACCGCAGAGTTCTACTCTTAAAACTGTGTCGTTAGCATCTCTCAAGCTAAAAAGTATCATATTACTAAGTAATTTGCTACCTAGAAATACCAGACAAATTCCTCGATAATTAACACACTAACTCTTATCACCTTTTTTACACAAAAGTTCAATTAATGCTTTCCTAAAATCATTAGGTACTTTCCCTTTTTCAAAAATTATATTCATAACCTTCAGTAACTTATGTCTAATCTCAAAGCCACTGTTTTTAAGAAACTCATTTACCACACTATCAGTATCTGGAACCTTATTGCTTTTTTTAATTCTTTTGGTACTGTCTCTAATCATTCCTCACAAAACAAATCTTCCTTCCCATCCTAGGTATCACAAACTTTTTCATTTTCTTTCATATCTTTTCCTGCAGCCCTATCTCCGTTTAGTACATTTTCAGAGTGTTCTGGCCATATCTCTTTAACTCTTATCCTATCACTGATTGTGGCCCCGTTCTTATCTTTAACTGGAACAAGTCCAGATTGACTACTCCTTTTTAATTAATTCTAAACATGCAGGTACAATATTTTACTATTATGTAGTCTATCCGCATCTTCCAAATCCTCAGCAATTTTATTCTTGGCCTTCACTTCACACCTCCTTAGTTGACATTTTAATGATTTCTCCACTTCCTGTAAATTCCTTTTGTTTTTATATTATCTACTACTCAGATAATTCTTGTACAAACCCTTCTCCTCTCTATTAAACATAAAAGTTTTTTCAATAACATCCCTATCTATAGTCCTAATTTTCTTCCCTAAGACACCGTGAGTAATTTCACAAATTATTTTTACTAAATTATTCTAAACAGCTTCCACCTTGCCCAATTTTGAACTCTCAAGTTTAGTATTCAACTGTTCCGGGAGAGCCTCTCCCAAAATTTCATCCTGGAGTCTACCAACATGATTACTTCTCGGCAGATAATTACCCTTACAAAATTTCAACTTTAAATTAATCCTAGAAATACAAGATCTTTATCTTTAAAATCAATAACAGCACTCCTATATACCCTAGTATCATGTATTGATCGTGTCAGTCCGGTTTATTATAATATAATCAATGAGGTTTGCGGTGTTACCATCTTGCAAATACCACGTTAACTTTTGGGCCATTTAAAACCAAACACCTTAGTGGTTATACGAACATTGTTATACCTAAAAAATTGCAAAAGTCTGTAGTTTATACTCTTTTTCTTTTCCTATACCAAATTTACCTAGCCTAGGATATCATCTATTTTTATTTCTACCGACCTGGGTGTTAAGTCTCCTAGTGTAAGTATCATATTTTTACCTGGGACCCTGTCTATTTGCTCCTGCAACTGTAATTAAGTTTCATCTGAGTCATTAGTATCTCTGTCAGTCGGTTCTACTGGAGCATATACTACTATAAGTGAAGCCCTGAACTTTTTAGTCATAAAATGAGCTATTAGTATCTCATTATTAATACCTTCCCAGCCTAACAAGACTTAGCATCTTTTTTGTAAATCATGAGCCCTACTCCCTGTCTATGCACCCCTTCCCACTTGCCTGAGTAAACGAATTCTATATCCCCTAAATTCATGCTTCCTATCCCTGGGATATAAGTTTCTGAAACTCCCGTTTGAAATCAAACAATTTGAATCGAAAATAATTTCAGTTTGAAGCGCCTGAATTCGTCATTCAAAATATCGATATGACAGTCATTTTTTTTAATATCGTAACATACCAGGCTCCAATTTTCATGTTCTTTAAATCATTAGAAATATTTTGGCCTTAGGAAAAGCAACGATCAAGGATACCAGTGCAGGTCAAGGACCAGTGCAGGACTCAAGTCTAAACCAAATTGCTTAAGCTGGCTTAGAACCGGACAGCAAGAAGTCCCAGGGACTAGTAGTATGAATGGTGGCTTTTTGCAATCATTTCGCAGCATGGCTTTCAACACTTGGCGTCGCTCTTCTATCAACAAGAGTCAAAATCCTGCACAGACAGTCTCAAGTCCATTACCTCCGACTCATTAGCCAGGAAGTCTATTACCTCCGATAAATTAGCTAGGAAGAGGGTTTTCCTAGAAAGGTCACAGAAAGGCAAACAATTGACATATTACTATTTTTTGAAGCAAAATACGAAGCAAATACTTTTTATTTATCCAAATGTGTGTTGAAATGGTATTCTCTATCCATCAATGATAAAGGCCTAAAGACGGCTCTTTCTTCAAGTGCTTGTATCAATTGGTTGTTTGTTTTTTAAGCCAAGGACAAGTCTTGGTTTAATGATATCTATTCACTTCTATCTAATGCAGGTTAAATAAAGAGACAGGGTCGAAATAAATTCATAATTCTTGAAGTGTAAATTAAAATAAAGATCCAACCATCCACCTTTCTAGAATTACGAAATTAACATGATAATTTTCTTTGAAATGACATATGCTTTTTCTAAAAAAAAATATAAACATTTTCTTTTGAGGACGGTGATGAAACAATATCATATGCAATTAGCTTAAAAGGAAAGTTAAACACTTCTTTATTTAAAAACAAATGAAGTACTTATGTCATAAATAAGGTCATTTTAGTGCTAGAGCGACAATGTGCTAGAGACTCTGACACACTGCCGCAACCATTCACATTGCCCCCGCCGGTCCTCACCATCTCTCCACGACCCTATCCCTGCTCGACGGAAAATTCTTACTTCGAAAATACTTCGAAGTAAGGACACAATTTAAAAAAAAAATTAAAAAGCCAAATGCAGTTGAAGAACCCGTAAAACCCAGCTTAGGATGTGTGGCTCCTTGAAAAGATCATTGGGGAGGGATACTGGGAGCGTGAAAATGCATTTGGAAACCATTATTCTGTAGAAATCACGGACCTTCGGTGGATATCCAGACCAACGATAATCCAGAAAAAATCATTGAAACTAAGAACCACCGTAGGATTATTTACCAAACCATAAAAATTCAGAACAAACCATAGAATTCAAGACCAGCTCATAGATATCAAGACTAATCTAAAGAAAAAAGGACTAAACGGAGCAAATCTAGACCAATCCATAAAATTAAAAACCAAGAAATTCAGACCAAAACATAGAAATCCAGACGAATTCACAGAAGTCAAGTCAATATTCTATAAATTAAGCCTAGTCTCTAAAAATGGTTTATGAGTCAAAGTTTTGAAGGCTTTAAGTGATTATTTTCCATATCTTTACGTTTGTTTTATATTTTTAATATTTCCCATGGCTTATTGATCGAGGTTTTGAGAGTTTTAACACCTTTCCCTTTCCTGAGATAAAAAAAAAAATGTATATAAAAAAAATAAGCAAGGCAGAAACATAGCTGTAAAAAAAAAAGGTTCTCCCACATACACAGGACCCCTTGAAAGTTTAAGTGTATGATCGTTCTTTCTAGCTTCTTTAATTTAACCCTTTTTCGATGTTTTTTTTTTGGATTGAACAGACTTAGATCATGTGATTTCAGCTGAATAAAACTAATGTGAAATGCCCCAAGGAGAATTTTTCAATAAGGTCAGAATTTACTGAAGGGTTTCCCTCCGAGGGGAATTTTCTTGGAGAGGGGGAATGTTCTGAGAGACTTTCAGTGAGGATGAAGTTTCTGGGGGGGAACTTTTCAGGGAAGGGGTTATTTCAAATGAGAAAAACTTTATTTTGAGGTATATTCTGTGGGGGGAGGGAATATTCCATACAGGAGTACTGAATTTCCCCTTATTATAAGAAAACTGATCAGAAATTAAAAAATCAACACAAATTGCTTCAGCTGAAAATAAGAAAAATATAAAAACTTATAATTAACAAATTACGCAAATGAGAGGGCTTACTTCATTTTAGTAATGGTATTTGAAGAATATTAGAAATATTAGGATAAGAGTTCAAAACCGAAAAGGACATTGTTGTCCAAACAAAATTTTAGTGTATAAGACACGTAATTTGGGGTTGGAGTTTAGAAAAAATTGATTAAAATTATCACTTAATTGAGGTATCAGCGACAAGAATGGGTTACCCACGGGTAACCCATTTTGTTGCTGATAAACAAAAAATCACGAAACTGAAAATACATTGAAAATTCATTACAAATTTTATGTAGAGTCATTGAAACTTCACAAATAATTCTTGTCACTGAAACCTCAATTAAGTGATAATTTTAATCTATTTTCTTTTTTAATAATCGCCCAGAAATAGCCACATCTATATTCGTATACATGGAAACATTGTCAAAAGTACTAACTATTGTGTTTTCTGAAATACTTGTGTTACAAAGTTTTATAAAAAAAAAAATCTACTGGATTTCCAATACAGGAATTTTGGGAGTACAATAAAGGTTTGAAAGCTGTGCAAAGCCATTTTCCCATATTGAAAGCGGGGGATTCAGTACATGCTACAATAGGTCTTAAAGGAGTGCCTTGTTTATGTATTTTTGGTAAACCATAGTTTGGGACAGAAACTACCACGGGGAAAAAATTTTATTGTATAATTGTGGTGTGATTTTACCATTCTGTTTTAGCTGCTTTAATTCATTTATAATATTATTAACAAACTGATCAGAAGAATCATGAGTAATTGTTTAATGCGTAGTTATGTCATTTAAATGTGAAAAATTTTTGTTGTAATAGTCTGTCGTATCCACGACAACGAGTGAATTGCTTTTGTCTGATTTCGTTATTATAATAGAAGGGTCTTTGTGGAGATTAGATACTATTTTTATGTTGTACAAATTTTTCGGTTTGAAAGTGATAGGAGGCTTAACCTGTTTTTGGCTGTTGTAAAGGATAGACCTGTTTATGAGAAAAGACCTAACTTCATCAGGGTTAGAAACAGATGGACAGTGCTTATGCAAAGCGGACTCTAGAGAGGAAACGACATCTGCCATAAGATCTTGTTTCGGTGGAAAAGAGAATCCTTGACCTTTTTCCAGTGTTTTGATTTCCTGCGGTTCCAAAGTTTTAGAGAAGAAGTTAACAATAGCAGGTCCAGGAGTGAATCTTGGAGATTCAATCCAAGGCTTCTCATGGAAGATTCATTTCTCAAGCTTTCCGATTTTTATAGAGTCGTTCCTTAGACAAGCAAAAATTAGGGCTAAACAAATTCCTTTCTAATCTAACATCTTGAGAAAAGTCAACAGTGGACAGGTTTTGCAGCAAAAAAGTTGCCAAAGATTTTCCCTATGAAGAAATTATATGTCTTTTTTGTTTTTTATCCTTAATAATACAGACTATGGTTTTTAACTGTAGTGTACGAGTGAATTGCGTCCTTTCCGAGTATTTAAACGGTGTTTGTATCTTAAAGACTTGGGAATAAGGTTTTCATTTCTACAGGATTTTAAAAAATTAAATTTGCAGCAGAATATTTGCTCTATTGTTCAATTTACTTTCCAGCCTATGGAAACTCCGTATCCATTATTTCACTTTTCGAAGAATTTTTGTAGCGAATTAAACTGGTATTTGCTAGTTGACTGCCAATATTCTCAATTATTCAACACACTATACAAATCTTATGTTTTGCCTCACTGATAATTCATAATACCATCTGCGTATCGAAATTTTGTGATTTGGTATATGAGTAAAATTACAGTCAAATTTTACTTCGATTGAAAGTTTAGCACCAATCTACCAGACATTAAATACCATTAAAAAGAGTTTAAACTAATAGCTAACAAATTCACAAGAATAACACGTTCCAGCTTTCTTAAGAAAAAGGACTGTTTATGCCAAATACATGAGAACCAAGAAAATTTCACCCCTCTGATGCACGGCAAAATAAAGGGGAATCATGGACTAGAGATAAAACATATATAGGCCCATGAAACGCAGAACAATCTGACTCAGAGAATGAATTGACAGAAATTTATAAAAGGAAAATTAAAAAGAGAGGGAGTAAAAAGTCAACTACTGAACAGATCCATGTGGACAATGAGGGTGCAGACCTGTTTCGCCTCAGGAAGAGTAGTGTTACAATTGATTTTTAATAGTAGCGTTATTAGCATTAATGACTATTTATGACATAGTGTTATACACCAAACATATTCTGCAGTTCAGAAAGTCTGGAAGAATTCTGTGGGAACAAATATTAAAACTACTACTGCCTCTTAGACGACAGATATAAAATTCACGGTCTTTGTTTTAAAGTATAAAAACTTACGTGATTCAGCCAAGTTTTTATATCTAAGGTTAAAAAAAACTCTTTACCTTTGTTGGTTTTTAAAAATTTTATCTGTCTTCATAATACCTTGAGAAAGAATTTGAATCAAAGTTTAAAACACAATGGACTTTGTTTTTAGACTTTAACATATAGAATATAAAAAGAAATTAATCTAAAAACACCAGATTTGATCGAATAGGTTTTCTCCTCTGATGAGATTTACAACCATTCACTGCTCAACACAAAAATTAAAACCAACCAGATTTCTGTTTTAACTTTAAATTTGCAAAAACATGACTTTAAGATTAGGCACGTGCTACGAAAACTACCGTCACCGGCCAGAGGCCTCTCTCGTCTAAGGGTCAAGATTGGTCAAAATGGGGATATTAAAGGAGTTAAAGGAGTATTTGTGAATAAACTTTAACATTAACTGCGTCACTAGATAAAAATTCATTTTTGACCTATCCAACTATATTTTTAATTATTTTTTCAATGCAACAGTGAACCGTTCTAGTTAGTAGTGGCATTTCTTTTATAGTTTCAATTTTCTTTTTTCTTTTTTTAAAGATTATGTAAGTCTTGAGTTCAGTTAATATATGTGTTTTCAAAAATTTGCCATCTGCAAATAGTTTTCCCTTTATTAGAAACAATAAGAGCTTAAATAAAGCCCACAAGCATGGGGTAGGTTGTATCAGAACTCTTTGTGGATTGGTTTTGTTTTTGATTATTTAACTCGCCTTGGTATGTACTCTGACTTATCATTCTTTGTCAATTTTCTCCTATTCTTATCTTTTGAATGAAAATCTCGTTCAATTCTGTAAGTCCAGGCGGTAACTGCACGTGCACATAAAGCACATATTAAACTGTTACCATTGTCAATCCACCCTCACTTTTCTATCCCCATGTTTGAACTAACCTCTATTTCCTTTTTGTTTGTGCCCAGTGATTTTTTTTTTTGACAAAATAGCTAGTTTACTTGGCTAGCTTAGGCAATATTTATGTTAGCTTCGCAACTCTGTTACTATCTTTGCAATACTATGCATGATCTGTAGCTTAGAGAAAAACACCTGCAATTTGCCTACTAATGTTAAAAATAGGTTCAGATAATATCTTTGTATTGAATAAAAATTATTGGTATATATTTTAAATCAGTTTTTAACCACTATGTTAAATATCAAATTGTTTTCTATGCCTTTCTTTTTTCATCTCTATTTTTATTTTCGTTGTAATGAAATATTATCCCTGTTGCGAATTTTGTTTCAGTATAACTCTATTGTCAATTCTGATGTGTAAAACAGAAAGTTTTCTGTTGTGCTTGGAAAATCTATTCTTATTTGAACATTTTAAGTCAATATTTGATGTTCATTGGGTGTGCAAAAACATGTTAGCTGAAAAGTCTAGATTAGACTCTTCAAAATCTAAGCAATGCCTTGGCAAAAATTAATCTTTCAGGCGAAAGGTTGGCAACCTTTATTGGCTGCGGGTCATATCAACTTTCTTTCATTTAATGTACTTTCATCAAATGCTATGATAATTCTGTCACTAAATAACAAATAGCTTTGTTTAACTCTTGTTCAATATTTTTGACCATAGCTTTATTTTTACGCTGAAATAATCTAGGCAGTTCTCGATTTCTTCAACTATTCGTTTTCGATTTCTCGAGCGAGAAGGGATAATTGTATCAAACAGTTCGTGGTAACGAACTGTAGTAAGGAGCGATCCGGCTCAATAGGAACCAAAACTCTAAAAAATTGAACATTGATATCAATAGCTACATCAAAAGAATCGCATTTTAATGCTGATTTTAAATATATAAGTTTCATCAAGTTTAGTCTTAGCCATTAAAAGTTACGAGCCTGAGAAAATTTGCCTTATTTAGGAAAATAGGGGGAAACACCCCCTAAAAGTCGTAGGATCTTAACGAAAATGACACTATCAGATTCAGCGTATCAGAGAACCCTACTGTAGAAGTTTCAAGCTCCTATCTACAAAAATGTGGAATTTTGTATTTTTTGCCAGAAGACAAATCACGGGTGCGTGTTTATTTGTTTGTTTTTTGTTTTGTTTTTTTTTTTTTTTTTTTCCCCAGGGGTCATCGTATCGACCAAGTGGTCCTAGAATGTCCCAAGAGGGCTCATTCTAACGGATATGAAAAGTTCTAGTGCCCTTTTTAAGTGACCAAAAAAATTGGAGGGCATCTAGGCCCCCTCCCACGCTCATTTTTTTCCCAAAGTCAACGGATCAAAATTTTGAGATAGCCATTTTGTTTAGCATAGTCGAAAATCATAATAACTATGTTTTTGGGGATGACTTACTCCCCCACAGTCCCTGGGGGAGGGGTTGCAAGTTACAAACTTCAACCAGTGTTTACATATAATAATGGTTATTGGGAAGTGTACAGACGTTTTCAGGGGGATTTGTTTTGGTTTTGGGGGTAGGGTTGAGGGAGGGGGCTATATGGGAGGATCTTTCCTTGGAGAAATATGCCATGGGGGAAAAAATTCAATGAAAAGGGCGCAGGACGAATGTGGTCACGTTAGAAAAAAACGTCAAATTAAGAGCTTAACATACAATGCTGGGTGTTCGGAGCCTCTCTATTATGGAGTATAATTTGAAAATAACACAACTATACGAGCGATAAAACATATATACCACAACCATAACTCAACTAACGAAAGAACTGCTAAGAGATAACACAACTATCAAGCGAAAACAGGTGAAAACTAACGGGAAAATAAACGAACTAAGAGGTGGAAGGGGCCCAGAGAAAAAATATAATCCTTTTTCAATTTTGAGCCTAACTTCCGCAAAGGAGTAATAATGTCAGAAGCCCCGAAATACAGAATTATTTTCTTTTCAAACAGTTCGTGGTAAGGAACTGTAGTAAGGGGCGACCCGGCTCAATAGTAAACGAAATTCTAAAAAACGGAATTTTGATGTTAAAAGATACATCAAAAGAATCGAATTTTTACGCTGATTCTAAATATATAAGTTTCAATTAATTTAGTCTTTGTCATCAAAAGTTACGAGCCTGAGAAAATTTGTCCTATTTTGGAAAAAAGGGGGAAACATCCCCTAAAAGTCATAGAATCTTAACGACAATCACACTATCGCATTCGGTATATCAGAGAACTCTATAGCAAAAATTTCAAGCTCCTATCTAAAAAATGTGGAATTTTGTATTTCTTGCCAGAAGACAAATCACGGGTGCGTGTTTATTTGTTTTTTTTTTGTTTTTTTTCCCAGGGGTCATCTTATCGACCAAGTGGTCCTAGAATGTCACGATAGGGCTCATTCTAACAGAAATGAAAAGTTCTAGTGTCCTTTTTAAGTGAACAAAAAAATTGGAGGGCAAATAGGCCCCCTCCCATGCTCATTTTATTCCAAAAGTCAACAGATTAAAATTTTAAGATAGCCATTTTGTTCAGCATAGTCGAAAATCATAATAACTATGTCTTTGGGAATGACTTACTCCCCCACAATCCCTGAGGGAGGGGCTGCAAGTTACAAACTTTGACCAATGTTTACATATAGTAATGGTTATTGGGAAGTGTACAGACGTTTTCATGGGGATTTTTTGTTTTGGGGGGTGGGGTTGATGGGAGAGGGCTTTGTGGGAGGATCTTTCCTTTGAGGAATATGTCATGGGGGAAGAAAAATTCAATGAAAAGGGCGCAGGATTTTCTAGCATTACTATAAAAAAACAATGAAAAAATAAACATGAAAACGTTTTTTCAAATGAAAGTAAGGAATAGCATTGAAATTTAAAACGAACAGAGATTATTACGCATATGAGGGGTTCTAAAAATACTTTAGCATAAAGAGCGAGGTATTTAGGAGGAGATAAATACCTCGCTCTTTATGCTAAAATATTTTTAGTGATTTCAACTATTTATTCTACGGCCTGTTTGATTCAGGGGTCATTCTTAAAGAGTTGGGACAAAACTTACGATTTAGTGTAAAGAGCGAGGTATTAACGAGGGTACAAACCCCCTCGTACACATAATAAAAATATAAGAATATAAAAGTTTGTTACGTAAGTTAATTCTTAAGTTACGTATATTTTTTACTAATAAAAACGTTCGTTGAATATTAAAAGTTCTAGTAGCCTTTTTAAGTAACCGAAAAATTGGAGGGCAGCTAGGCCTCCTTCCCCACCCCTTATTTCTCAAAATCGTCTGATCAAAACTAAGAGAAAGCCATTTAGCCAAAAAAAAAAATTAATATACTAATTTCATTTCAATAATTTATGTGCGGAGAGCCAAAATCAAACATGCATTAATTCAAAAACGTTCAGAAATTAAATAAAAAAAAACCAGTTTTTTTAACTGAAAGTAAGGAGCGACATTAAAACTTAAAACGAACAGAAATTACTCCGTATATGAAATGGGTTGTCCCCTCCGCGTCCCACGCTCTTTACGCTAAAGTTTTTCATTGTTTTAAAAAGTAGAATTGTGGCAAAGAGTCAAACTTTAGCGTAAAGAGCGTGGGACGCGGAGGGGACAACCCATTTCATATACGGAGTAATTTCTGTTCGTTTTAAGTTTTAATGTCGCTCCTTACTTTCAGTTAAAAAAACTAGTTTTTTTTTTATTTAATTAACTTCAAAGGGGGCTCATCTTATAGGAAATTTCAAAGCTATAGTAGTATTTCTAGCGTCAAAGGGGATCAAAGGTAAACCAGCACCCCAAACCCCTTTTCCGCAAATGCGACCCATCAAAATTGTTAGATAGCCATTTTGTTCAAAATAGTCCAAAGGCAAAATAACTATGCATCCATCTGGGCTTGAAAAATCTTCCACATTCCCAAGGACACGGTCCGTAAGTAACACAATTTTTTTATTATTAAAATGATATGTTTTTATGGAAAGGATGGTCGTATAAACCTTAATTAGAAATCGAAAGTGTTAGTGCCCTTTTTAAAAATAAAAATTGATTAGTGGGCAACCAGCGTCCCTTACAAAGCCCTTCTTTCCCTTAATGCACCAGATCAAACATTTGGATATACTAATTTTGTCAAAATATTTAAAGGTTAAGTAACTGTACCTCCGGGGTTAAAAAGATCTCCCCAGGGTCCAGGCAATGGCTTTATGTTTTGAAATTTCCCAATTCTTCACCAATGCTGATTCTTATTTTAAAAGAGGGCAATTTTGATCCTGAGTCTCAAAAAATGCTTAGGGTTTTAAGGTGAAACTTTAAGGAAATGTTGAGAGTGATAACAAACACAATTAAGACTCTTTATGTGCTTACTGCTTGTGAGAAAGATATCATCAATATCCAAAGAACGACTGAAGATATTAAGTTGAAAATTCGAAAGGCGTGCTCAGGAGATGTTGAAGAGAGGATATAGGAACATCAGCTGTCCTACTCCTTATCCTTTTTAGACACCCCCCTCTGATCAAAACTGATAAGAACTCTGGAAGTCACTTTCTTCGAACTAGTCAAAAGGTCTAATAGCTATAGCCAACTTTCAGCGCGGGCAAGCCCCCAGAGCCCTGGAGCAACTATTATAAAATATATAATTTGACTATTTGATTTCTTATATATCCGAAAAGGCTATGGGTATTAAGATGTAACTTTGGGAAATGTTGAGGGGAATTTTATACTAAATAAAAACTCACTATGTGCGTTCAGTCTATCAAAAAGGAGGAACAGTATTTTAAGAACGGCTGAGACAATTGACTAGAAATTTTCATGAAATGATGAGAGGGATGCTAAAAATTAGTTTGAGGGCCACCAGCCTCCTCCCATGCGTCTGTAGCTGTCCTATCTCCAGAAATATTTTGATCAATATTTTTGAAAAAAATGCTTTAAATAGTCAAAAGCTCAAAAATATATTTCTATAGTGTCACAATCCCCCCACCCCTACAACTTAGGAGAGGGATGTCGAACATAATAAAATAAACTTTGTGTTTGCTGGCCATCAGAAGTACCTCTCATCGATATCTAACGATCAACTGAGAGATTTAAGGTGGAAATCTCAAGAGATGTTAAGGAGGATGTTCAAGATCTATCGGAGGGTAGCCAGCCCTATTTGGCCTTTTTAGATGCCCTCTCTCCTAATAAGAGATAACAAATTTTAAGAAAATAATCATGTTCAAAAAAGTGTAGCATATATGCCTCCGGGATTGCACCCGCCCACCCCCAGGGTAAGGATTGTAAGTTATTCAGTTTAACCTTTTTATATAGAGGATTTAAAATTAGGAAAAAGAGGAATTTTTGATTGTAGATACGTCCGACAGTCCAAGGGTATTAATGTGAAACTTAGAAAAAATTTAAGGGGCAAGTTACACTAAGTCTATTAGATAATTCGCAAATCCGGTTTATCATAAACTGTACCTGATATAAAAAAAAAAGATGAGAGTGTTCAATTTGAACTTTTAGGGCTTGTTGAGAAAGATTTTAAAAAGTAGTGGGAGTGCAACCAGATTCCCTTTCACTCTCTTTTTTTGCTGCTCTACCTTCAATTACATCTGATCTAAACTTTGGAAAATACCATCTTGCCTGCATTATCATAGGAATAGGTAAGGGTATGAACTTAAAACTTTCAGGGCCCCAACTACTACTTCAATTAATATGGATGCAAAATAAGACTGGTCGTAACTGCCACTGTGACTACTTCAAGCTCTGACAAATTGTAACTGCGACTTGAACTGCTTGCAATTGCTCCTACATCTATTTGTGACTACTTTCGGGGAATGTTGAGGGGGGTGTAGAACTTTAAAGTTAACATTTGAAAAATTCCCTTTGATGTTATGATAATTTATGGAACTTAGAGATTGAAAAAAAGAGAAAGGTAGAAATATATAACAAATCATAAAAATTTAGACCAAATCATAGAATCCAAAATAAACTCATGAAATCAAGACTAATCCAAAGAAAACAAGACTAACCGGAAAAAATCAAGACCAATCCATAAAATTAAAAACCATGAAAGTCAGACCAAACTATTAAAATCTGGAAAAAATCAAAGAAATTAAGTCCAATGAAGACCCTAGAAAATCTCTTGTCTCTAAAAATGGTATCTGGGTAAACGTTTTTAAGACCTTAAGTGATTATTTTCCATATTTTAACGTTTGTTTCCTATTTTCAATACTTTCTAGGGCTTGTGGATCAAGGTTTTGAGAGCTTTTACTCCTTTTCCTTTCGTCAGACAAAAACATGTGTTCATATAATAAATAGATAAGGTGGAACAATAATTGCACCAAAAAATATGCTTCTCCCACACACATAGGAAGGACCCCTTCAAAGTTTGAGTGTTTTACTATTCTTAGGAGTGACTTTAATTTAACCCTTTTTCGATATTTTTCAGACTAAACAGACTTAGTTAATGTGATTTCAGCTGAGTAAAATTAACGTGAGATGCCCAAAGGAGAATTTTTCAATGAGGTCAGAATTTACTAGAGGATTTCCCCCCGAGGGATTTTTTCCTGGGGAGCGGGAATTTTATGGAAGACTTTCACTGAGAATAAAATTTCCTGGAGAAAACTTTTAGGGCGAGGGGTTATTTCAAGCTAGAGGAACTTTATTTTGAGGTATTCTCTGTGGGGGAGGGAGTTCTGTATTGGAAAGCGGAATTTCCCCGTACAAAAAAAAAAAAACGATCAGAAACTAAGAAATAAACAAAAGTTGCTTCAGATGAAAATAAGTAAAAACTTAAAATTAACAGAAATAGTTCCGTAAATGAGAGTAATTGCCCCCTTTTAGTAAATGTATTTGAAGAATGTTAGAAACATTAAGCTAGATGTTCAAAACCAAGAGGGAGAACGTGGTTCAAAACAAAAAATAAGACACAAGATTTGGGGTTGGAGAAAATCACTGTAAAATACCGATTACACACATCTATGAATTGCAAAGAAAATAAAAAATTGTTTATGTGTTAATGAGAGAGACAAATAAAATTAGTCATGCAAAATGTACAATCAAAAAACTATACAATAATGGAGGAAAAATGTACAAAATGTACAATCGAATGTACAAATGTATCATAGGTTTGATCTTGCTTCTTTAGCAAATATTGATGACCAGTGGATATCTTTAGAAAAAAGTAGATAGAATATTGATTTACATCTGATCGGCCAACAAAATCCATTCTAATTTTATGGATATGTTGAAGTCTTTTATACACAAACAGCTTTGTATTCAAATCTTGCGCTTCTTATTAGGTATAAGGGATTGCTTTTTTCAATGAAGATACATGAAATTGAAATAATTCAACCTGGGAAGATTGATGAAAGTGAGGTAGTACCCAAAGAACTTCATAATTTTGAGAAGACCCAGAGAAAAATATTAGAAAATCGTGGTTTTCAGATACAGTTTAGCATTTTGGAAGTCAAATTTCCCTGGAGTGAAGTCGGTTGGGTAGTTTGATAATCACTTAATACTGATTCCTATAATCACTTAATTTATTCACTTCCCCCCTTCAAATGAATTTGATTGCTAGTGTGTAAGGATGTAATTAATTCGACATCCTGCATCTGTGCTGTTTGCTGAACTGTCATGATAGGAAAACATGTTTAAATAATGTAAATGAAATAGTTTGGCTGTGTATATAAAAAGATGGAGTGATATAGTGGTTAGCCTGGTTGATATGGAGAATTTTGGAATAAAAATTATAACAAAGCTGTTTGTGTAGAAAAAACTTCAACATATCCATAGCATTAGAATGGATTTTGTTGGCCGATCAGATGTAAATCAATATTCTATCTACTTTTTTCTAAAGATATCCACTGGTCATCAATATTTGCTAAAGAAGCAAGATCAAACCTATGATACATTTGTACATTCGATTGTACATTTTGTACATTTTTCCTCCATTATTGTATAGTTTTTTGATTGTACATTTTGCATGAATAATTTTATTTGTCTCTCTCATTAACACATAAACAATTTTTTATTTTCTTTGCAATTCATAGATGTGTGTAATCGGTATTTTACAGTGATTTTCTCCAACCCCAAATCTTGTGTCTTATTTTTTGTTTTGAACCACGTTCTCCCTCTTGGTTTTGAACATCTAGCTTAATGTTTCTAACATTCTTCAAATACATTTACTAAAAGGGGGCAATTACTCTCATTTACGGAACGATTTCTGTTAATTTTAAGTTTTTACTTATTTTCAGCTGAAGCAACTTCTGTTTATTTCTTAGTTTCTGATTTTTTTTTTTTTGTACGGGGAAATTCCACTTTCCAATACAGAACTCCCTCCCCCACAGAGAATACCTCAAAATAAAGTTCCTCTAGCTTGAAATAACCCCTCGCCCTAAAAGTTTTCTCTAGGAAATTTAATTCTCAGTGAAAGTTTTCCATAAAATTCCCGCTCCCCACGAAAATACCGCTCGTGGGGGGGGGGGGGAATCCTCTAG
Source organism: Artemia franciscana (assembly GCF_032884065.1). NCBI lineage: Eukaryota > Metazoa > Arthropoda > Branchiopoda > Anostraca > Artemiidae > Artemia > Artemia franciscana. The sequence continues at coordinate 47,024,900 of NC_088865.1, forward strand.
TAAATTCTGACCTCATTGAAAAATTCTCCTTTGGGCATCTCACGTTAATTTTACTCAGCTGAAATCACATAAACTAAGTCTGTTCAGTCTGGAAAATATCGAAAAAGGGTTAAATTAAGGTCACTCCTAAGAATAGTAAAACACTCAAACTTTGAAGGGGTCCTTCCTATGTGTGTGGAAGAAGCATATTTTTTGGTACAATTGTTGTTCCACCTTATCATTTATTATATGAACACATGTTTTTGTCCGACGAAAGGAAAAGGAGTAAAAGCTCTCAAAACCTTGATCCACAAGCCCTAGAAAGTATTGAAAATAGGAAACAAACGTTAAAATATGGAAAATAGTCACTTAAGGTCTTAAAAACGTTTACCCAGATACCATTTTTAGAGACTAGAGATTTTCTAGGGTCTTGATTGGACTTAATTTCTTTGATTTTGTCCAGATTTTAATAGTTTGGTCTGACTTTCATGGTTTTTAATTTTATGGATTGGTCTTGATTTTTTCCGGTTAGTCTTGTTTTCTTTGGATTAGTCTTGATTTCTATTAGTTTAATTTGAATTCTATGATTTGGTCTAAATTTTTATGATTTGTTATATATTTCTACCTTTCTCTTTTTTTCAATCTCTAAGTTCCTTAGTGCGTGCCAATTTTTGTTCATTGAACTTGTTTCCTACTAATTTTTCTTCTTGAAAATTATTGCATAATGATTTATCTCTTCGTGAAACTTGTATATAATTTTTTTTCTCGTGAAACTGATTTTGTTCATGGAAATAATTGCGTTCTGATTTTTGTTCATGTAACTTGTTTTGTACTGATTTTTGTTCATTAATATTGTTTTATGTTGACTTTTCTCTTCGTATAACTTATATATTGATTTTTTCATCGTGAAACTGATTTTGTTCATGGAACTTACTGCGGGTTGGTTTTCGTTCATGGAATTTTTAGCGTGAGGATTTTTGTTCGTCAACCCTGTTCATGATGATTTCTTTTCTTCGTGAAACTTGGACATTGATTCTTTTCACAAAACTCATTTTGTTCATTGGAATTTCTTGTTTGTTAGTTTTTGCTCCTGGAAGTTATTGTGTGCTGATTTTTTTGTTCGTGAAACTTCTTGCATCTTGATTTTTCAAGTCGTAAAATTCACACATACATTTTTCTTCTTATGAAACTGACTTTGTTCATGGAAGTTATTGCGTTTTGATTTTTTGTTCATGGAATTTGTAGCCTGAGGATTTTCGTTGGTAAAACCTGTTTCATGTTGATTTTTTCTCTTCGTGAAACTTGCACATTAATTTTTCGCCTCACCAAACTAATTTTGTTCCTGGAACTTATTGCTCGCTGATTTTTATTTGTTCGTGAAACTTCTTACATCTTGATTTTTCTCATCGTAAAACTTGTAGATAGAGTTTTCTCCTCGTGAAACTGATTTTGCTTATGAAACTTGTTGCTTACTGATTTTTGTTCGTGGAACTTGTTGTTTGCAGATTTTGTTCGTGAAATTTGTTACATGTTGATTTTTCTCTTCGTGAAATTTGTACATTGATTTTTCTCCTCGTGAAACTGATTTTCGCTAAGGGGTGGGTTAGCCACTGAGTTTAACCGGCTAGGATTTAATAGAAAATATTATCAAAAAAATGACCATATAAAATTAAGTCACATGTGTCGTGCCCCCATTTTACTATATTTTGAGCAAACTTAGATCATTCTCTAAGAAAACATTTTTGAACATTCTCTAATAAGAACTATTTTTCTATGTTTTGTACAATTTGTATCATTCTCCAAGAAAACATCTTTAGAAATCATCTAAGAAGTTACCTCCAAAATGCTAGGATCATATTGCTAAGAAGTGAAGAATCGCTTTGTTTTGGTCTATAATACCCCTCTAAAGTGTTACTTAGCAAGCAGGTGCACTTCAAATATAACCTAACTATAGTAGTCGGTTTTCCCCTCAGCATCTCAGTTATTGCAGTCATAGGAAACACGTAATCAATAGCATGGGAACTCTCTGCATTTGGAATTGGTTATTTCGTAGTATCTATTTCGTGAATCATAATATCAGAAATAGATTGCTGGTCCAGCTGTCAAGGCTGCAGTTCCATTGGATGGGAACCGCCCCTTGGAATCCTATTGGGACAAAAATAATTAGAATATAATGGCTCTCCAAGAAAAACACGGCCCTTTCGAACCCTAACGGGGACAAAAATCACTAGCATATAAAGGTTCCCTGAGATAAACGCTGTGAAAGAAAAATAAATCTCGAAGAAAAAAATCTCTCAAAGTATTATGTATCACCCACGTGTTTTCGTCCCTCAGTTGCAACTGGGACTTCCCACGGGTCCTGAAGAAACCAGTCGCGTTGGTAGACGTCATCCTTAACACTGATAAATGTTTTAAAGAATTAAAGAATTCATGAAGAAAAACGAATTGAAGAAAATGTCTTAAAAATGTCTGAAAATGTCATGAAATGTCTTGAAGCGTCTTGAAAAACGACTCGAAGAAAAATGTCTTTAAAAATGGCTTGAAATGTCTTGAAAACATATTGAAGAAAAATGTCTTAAGAAACGTCTTGAAATGTCTTGAAACGTCTTGACATATATTTTGGAGAAAAATTTGGTTTGACGTGTCTTGAAACATCTTGGAAAACATCTTAAAGAAAAATGTATTAAAAAACGTCTTGAAATGTCTTGAAACGTCTTAAAAAACATCTTGAAATTTAAATTTTTTAAGAAATGTCTTAAAATGCTTTGATTAGTCTTGAAAAACATCTTGAAGAAAAGTGTCTTAAAAACGTCTTGAAATATCCTGAAAAGTCTTGCCAAACGTCTTGACAATGAAATTGGATACTAGGGTCCGATGGAATTGGAAGCTTCAGTCCCGTTGAGATTGACTGCCAGGGCACCCAATTGGATTTGACTGCTCGGGCCCCTAGGACCTTTTATTGAAATGGTTGCTAGGGCCCCCAGTGGTTAGTTTAGGGGCCCGATGAGATTGGATGCTGGGGCCCCATTGGAAGTGGTTGCTAGGGCCCTGGTGATTATGTTAGGGCCTCCACTGGAAATGACTGCTAGGGCCCCTAGGGTTCCCAGTTGAAATGGTTGCCAGGACCCCTGGTGATAGGTCGGGTAGGGTCCCCGATGAAATTGGATACTAGGGTCTATGTTTTTGTTAGGGGCTACTAATGAAATTGGATGCTAGGATCCCCAATGGAATTGATTGCTAGGATCCAACGTCCTGAAGGGTCCTCCGCTAGTGGGCCCTGAAGGTTTTCCCCTGGCCTTCGTAGGTTTTCTTAATGATCATAGAAACTATTAAGTATCACTAGTTTAGGTAACAACCAAACCCTGTGACAGAACATGCAAGGAAATCCTTGGGTAAATAAGCCCCACATGAAGGTTTTTTAAGGACTATCTATTATATAACAATCCTAGAAAATCCTGATTTGGCGGAGCCCCTTGTAAGTTTTTTAGGGAATTAACACATGCATCGCTCAGAAAACACTCTCTATTATGTAATAAAGCAAAAGTAATCATTCCCTATGACGTTACATGCACTTGCTGGCTGTCGTCGGAATGACGGAATAGGGATGCGTTCAATAGGGCTGTCGTAGGAATGAAGGAATAGGGCTATCATGAAATCCAGGGATAGGGCTGCCATAAAAACCATGGAGGTGTCACTTAAAACTAAAGATTCAAATCAGACTTAAAACGAACAAATATCACTACAAACAAGAGTTTGGCTTCTAACCCCTCACTTCACTGTAAAAATCTAAGGCCTTCTGTCTCGTTGGTGCTTTAGAGAAAACGTATTATATTACAGATGTATTCTTTTATACCTAAAACATGGGATTGAAAAATAAATACTATAGTGAGATAAATTCTTAATCTGCTGAGGTTTCAGCCATTAACACCATTAAATTTTAAATATTCAGCTATTCCAATAAATAATAATAATAATAATAATAATAATAATAATAATAATAATAATAATAATAATAATAATAATAATAATAATAATAATAATAATATAGTTTTCAATAAAACACAAATAACTAAGTAGGCATTATATTTTTACAGTTAAGGAAGAGGGTAGTAGCCAAACTTTGGTTTATCGTGATTTTTGTTCGCTATCAGTTTGACTTGAATATTCAGTTTAAGTTTTGTTCGTTTTAAGATTTATATATTCATTTATTTTAGTACCTGTTATATGTTTGCTTGTTATAATTGCTTATTTTGGTTAGTTTTGCATTTTATTAAAGAAAAAAAAACAAGTTTTTTTAACTGAAAGTAAGGAGCGATATTAAAACTTGAAACGAGCAGATATTACTCCGTGTTTGAAAGGGGCTGTTCCTTCCTCAACGCCCCGCTCTTTACGCTAAGGTTCGACTCTTTCTCTTAATTCTACTTTATAAGACAGTAAATAACATGTCGCTCCTTACTTTCAGTTAAAAAAACTTGTTTTTTTATTTAATTTCTGAACGTTTTTGAATTAAAGCATGTTTGATTTTGGCTCTGCGCACATGAATAATTAAAACAAAATTTTCACATGTTTTTTTTTGGCTAAATGGCTTTCTCTTAGTTTCGACTAGACGATTTTGGGAAAAAGAGTTGAAGAGGAGGCTTATCTCCTCCAATTTTTCGGTTACTTAAAAAGGCAACTAGAGTTTTTAATATTTAACGGGCATTTTTATTAGTAAAAATACACGTAACTTACAAATTAACTTACGTAACGAACTTCTATATTCGTATATTTTTATTATGTATATGAGGGGGTTTGCCCCTTCGTTAATACCTCGCTCTTTACACTAAAGCTTTAATTTTGTCTCAATTCTTTAAGATTGACCCCTGAACCACAAAATCTGTAGAATAAATAGTTGAAATTACTAAAAATACTTTAGCGAAAAGAGGGAGGTATTTAGGAAGAGATGAACCCCCCATATACATAATAATCTCCGTTCGTTTTAAGTTTTAATTATTTTTTCATTGTTTTTTTTTAAATAATGCTAGAAAATCCTGCGCCCTCTTCATGGAATTTCTCCTCTCCCATGACAAATTCCTCCATGGGAAGATCCTCCCACGTAGCCCACTCCCCTCAACCCCCAACCAAAAAATCCCCCTGAAAAGTTCTGTACACTTCCAAATAACCATTACTGTGTGTAAACACTGGTCAAAGTTTGTAAATTACAGTCCCTCCCCTGGGGACTGTGGGGAGTAAGTCAGCCCCAAAGACATAGTTTTTCGACTATGCTGAACAAAATGGCTATCTTAAAATTTTGATCCATTGACTTTGGGAAAAACATGAGCTTGGGAGGGGGACCGGGTGCCCTCCAATATTTTTGGTCACTTAAAAAGGGCACGGGAACTATTAATTTCCGTTCAAATCAGCCCTCTTGCGAAATTCTAGGACCACTTGGTCGATACGATCTCCCTTTGGAAAAAAAGCAATTAAAGAAAAAAACAAATAAACACGCACCCGTGATTGGTCTTCTGGCAAAAAAATACCAAGCTCCACATTTTGTAGATAAGAGCTTGAAGCTTTTACAACAGGGTTCTCAGATACGCTGAATGAGATGGTGTGATTTTTGTTAAGATCGTAAGACTTTTAAGGGGTGTTTTCCCCCATTTTCCAAAATAAGGCAAATTTTCTCGGAGCGTTTAGAAGGGAACATCCCCTTTCATATACGGAGTAATTTATGTTAGTTTTAAGTTTTATTCTCGCTCCTTACTTTCAGTTAAAAAAACTTATTTTTTTTATTTAATTTCTGAACGTTTTTGAATTATTGAATGTTTTGATTTTAGCTCTCTGCACAGGAATAATTAAAACGAAATTTGTATATTAATTTATTTTTATGGCTAAATGGCTTTCTCATAGTTTTGATCGGACAATTTTGAGAAAAAAGGAGCTAGGGAGTAGCCTAGTTACCCTCCAATTTTTTGGTTATTTAAAAAGGTAATTAGAACTTTTAGTTTCTTATAAACGTTTTTATTAGTAAAAATAAACGTAACTTACGAACTAACTTTTGTAATGAACTTCTATATTCGTATGTTTTTATTACGTATATGAGGGGGTTCACCCCCTGGTCAATACCTCGCCTTTTACACTAAAGCTTAAATTTTGTCCCAATTCCTTAAGAATGACCCATGAATCATAAAGGCCGTAGAATAAATAGTTGAAATTAATAAAATTTCTTCAGCATAAAGAGGTAGGTATTTGGAGAAGGTGAACCCCTCAAATGCTTAATAGTTTCTGGTTGCTTTAAGTTTTAATACTGTTCCTTACTTTCAGTTGAAAAAACTTTTTCATATTTATTTTTTCATTGTTCTTTAAAAAAATGCTGAAAAATCCTGCACCCCCTTCATAGAAATTTTCTTCCCCGTGACAATTTCCTCAATGGAAATTTCCCCCACATATCTCCCTCCCCTCAACCCCTCCTTCCATCCAAAAAATCCCCCTGAAAGCGTCTGTACACTTCCCAATAACCAATACTGTGTATAAACACTGGTCAAATTTTCTAACTTGCAGCCCCTCCCACGGTGACTGTGGGAGAGTAAGTCGTCCCCAAAGACATTTTTACTAAGTTTTTCGACTATAAGTTAGTTCGTAACTTACGAACTAACTTTTGTAACGAATTTCTATATTTGTATGTTTTTATTACGTATATGAGGGGGTTTACCCCCTGGTCAATACCTCGCTTTTTACACTAAAGCTTAAATTTTGTCCCAATTCCTTAAGAATGACCCATGAATCAGAAAGGCCTTAGAATAAATAGTTGAGATTAATAAAATTTCTTTAGCATAAAGAGGTAGGTATTTGGAGAAGGTGAACCCCTCAAATGCTTAATAGTTTCTAGTTTCTTTAAGTTTTAATACTGTTCCTTACTTTCAGTTGAAAAAAACTTTTTCATATTCATTTTTTCATTGTTCTTTAAAAAATTCTGAAAAATCTTGCACCCCCTTCATAGAAATTTTCTTCCCCGTGACAATTTCCTCAATTGGAAATTCCTCGATGGAAAGTTCCCCCAGCATTACCCCCTCTTCTCAACCCCTCTTTCCACCCAAAAAATCCCCCTGAAAGCGTCTGTACACTTCCCAATAACCAATACTGTGTATAAACACTGGTCAAATTTTCTAACTTGCAGCCCCTCCCACGGTGACTGTGGGAGAGTAAGTCGTCCCCAAAGACATTTTTACTAAGTTTTTCGACTATGCTGAAGAAAATGGCTATCTCTTAATTTTGATTCGGTGACTTTGGGAAAAAAGAGCGTGGGAGGGGGTCTAGGTGCCCTCCGATTTTTTTGGTCACTTAAAAAGGGCACTAGAACTTTCAATTTACAGTAGAATAAGTCCTCAAAAGACATTCTAGGACCACTGGATTTATACGATCACCCCTGGAAAAAAAAAAACAACAAATAAACATGCATCCGTGATCTATCTTCTGGCAAAAAATGCAAATTTCCACATTGTTGTAGACAGGAGCTTGAAACTTTCACTGTAGGGTTCTCTGATACCCTGAATCTGATGGTATGATTTTCGTTAAGATTCTATAAATTTTACGAACTTTAAATTAAAATTTTGAGGCAAATTTTCTCAGGCTTGCAACTTTTGATGGGTAACTCTAAACTTAATGAAACTTATATATTTAAAATTAGCATTAAATTACAATTCTTTTGATGTAACTATTGTTGTAAAAAACTCCATTTTTTAGAGTTTCGGTTACAATTCAGCCGGGTCGCTTCGACTTTAATAGTTATTAAATAAAAAAAAGTTTTTTTTTAACTGAATGTAAGGAGCGACATTAAAACTTAAAACGAGCAGAAATTACCCCGTATATGAAAGGGGCTATTCCCTGTTCAACACCCCGCTTTTTACGCTTAAGTTTGACTCTTTCTCTCAATTCTACTTTTTAAAACAGTAAAAAATTTAGCGTAACGAGCAGGGCGTTGAAGAGGGAACAGCCCCTTTCATATACGGGGTAATTTCTGATGGTTTGAAGTTTTAATGCCGCTCCTTACTTTCAGTTAAAAAAACTTGTTTTTTTATTTAATTTCTGAACGTTTTTTAGTTAATCCATGTTTGGATTTCGGCTCTCCGCAGATGAATAAATGAAGCGAAATTTGCATATTTATTTATTTGGCTAAATGGCTTTTCCATAGTTTTGATCGAATGACTTTGAGAAAAAGGAGGGGGAGGAGGCCCAGTTGCCCTCAAATTTTTGGGTACTTAAAAAAGCAACTAGAACTTTTAATTTTTACGAACGTTTTCATTAGTAAAAGATATATATAACTTACGAATTAGCTTACGTAACAAACTTCTATATTCGATGTTTTTATTACGTATATGAGAGGGTTTGCCCACTTGTCAATACCTCATTCTTTACACTAAAGCTTAAATTTTTTTTCCCTGAGTCACAAAGGCCGTAGAATAAATAGTTGAAATCACTAAAAATACTTTAGCGTAAAAAGCGAGGTATTAGGAGGAGGTGAGCCCCTAATATGCGTGGTAATTTCTATTCTTTTAAGTTTCAATGCTAATCCTTACTTTCAGCTGAAAAAAACTATTTCATATTTATTTTTTCATTGTTTTTTTAAATAATGCTTTAAAATGCTGCGCCCCCTTCATGGAAATATTCTCCCCCATGACAAATTCCTCCATGGAAAGTTTTCCCCACATAACCCCCTCTTCCAAACCCCACCTCCCAACCAAACAATCCCCTGAAAACGTCTGTACACTTCCCAATAACCATTACTATATGCAAACACTCGGCAAAGTTTGTAACTTGCAGCCCCTCCCACGGGGACTGTGGGGGAGTAAGTCGTCCCCAAAGACATAGTTATAAGGTTTTTCGACTATGCTGAATAAAATGGCTATCTCAGAATTTTATCCGACTACTTTGGGAAACAGTGAGTGTGGGAGGGGGCCTAGATGCCCTCAAACCTTTTGGTCACTTATAAAGGGCACTAGAACTTTTCATTTCTGTTCGAATGAGCCCTCTTGCAAAATTCTAGGACCACTGGGTCGATACGATCACTCCTTGGAAAAAGAAAAAGAAAAAAAACAAACAAATATACACGCATCCGTGATTTGTCTTCTGGCAAACAATACAAAATTCCACATTTTTGTAGATAGGACCTTGGAACTTGTATAGTAGGGTCTCTGATACGCTGAACATGATGGTGTGATTTTCGTTAAGATTCTATGACTTTTAGGGGGGTTTTATCCCTATTTTCTAAAATAGGGCAAATTTTCTCAGGCTCGTAACTTTTGATGGCTATGACTAAACTTTATGAAGCTTATATATTAAAATCAGCATTAAAATGCGATTCTTTTGATGTAACAATTGGTATCAAAATCCCGTCTTTTAGAGTTTTGGTTACTATTGAGCCGGGTCGCTCCTTACTACAATTCGTTACCACGAACTGTTTGATTTCTGTTAGTTTTGGGTTTTCTGCTGGTCTGAAGTTTAAAGAGGCTCTTTAATTTTCTTTGAAAACCTCTTTTTTCAGAAATAGATTTTTTAAATTTACGAATCGAAGAATGTCAAAATGGCAGAATCTATTCAGGGGATGTTACTAAATTCTTTCTATTATGCGTCACTACAACCTTTCTATCGAACTTAATTGTTATTCTTAGTATGTACTTGTCTATTTTTTTAACCTAAAGATAATCATTCCTTTTTCAAGTATTTTAGTTTATTTTTTATGATGATCAAATTAAAGTGGATCATCTAAAATCTGTTACTGGGGGATTTGATGACCCATAGGTCACAGCTTGCCGACCCCCTGTTCTAGACAAACCAAAAATAAAACAAAACTAGTTGCTATTTCTATAAATAAAAACTTAATGCTTAAAAATGAAACTTAAAATAACAGAAAACTATTTCGTACATGAGGGGAACTGTCCTCTCCCCAGTCCGTCACTCCTTATGCTGAAGTTTGAATTTTTGTAAGAATTATTTATGAACGTATACTGAAGCACAGGGAATGGAACGAGCAAAACGAGCAAAGAATGGAAGAGGGGACAGCCCCATCTCATGTGCAGAACATTTTCTATTCATTTATTTTATCAAGTTTTTTATAAGTTTTATTGTTGCTACTTACTTTCAGTTGAAAAAACTTTTTTAAAATTCTGATGCTTTTCAAGTTATCCTATTAAATCCCCTTCCCATCACTACAAAATTTTTTCCCAGAAAATTCCCCCCCCCTTGAGTTTCTGTGTATTTCGCAACAACAAAAAAACGTGAAAACAACAAGCAAATTGCATTACTTACAGCCGCTTCTCCATGGGTAGTGGGGGTCTTGTTATCCCCCAAGGTATAGTTACTGGACCTTTCATTTATGCTGAACCAAAGGACTATCTCAAAATTCTGGTCGGATTTGATTTTGGAAAAGGGGGCGTCAGAGGGGGCTAGTCTTCTGCCATTTTTTTGTCATTTAAAAACTGTATTAGGACTTTTAATTCTCGTTTGAATGAGCCTTCTCTCTATCTTCTAGGACCATTGTCTCAATTCGATCATCCCTGGGAAAAGAAAAACTATAAACAAGGTTCCGTGAGCTTTATTCATGCCAAAAGAAAACAAAAATACATTTTTGTAGATAAGAGCTTGAAACTTTTACACTAGAGTTCTTTGATTTGAAGAATCCGATGGTTAAGTTTTTATTGAGATTGTCCGACTTTGTCTGGACGGTTTCCTTCTTTTTGAAAATTTGGCAAATTACCTAAGACTCGTAGTTTTTTCTAAAAAATATTAAATCTAATTAATTTTCTATATTTGGAATCAACATACAAAGCCAGTTCAATTGACATTTTAACTGTTTGTGATCAAAATGTCTCTTTAAGAGTTTTCGTTACTAATGGGCCGAGCTGCTCTTTACTTACACTTTGTTACTACGAACTGTTTTATAATTGAATATTTCGCAGTCCCTTTTTATTATAAGGTCTTGATTGTTATTTTCAGTAAGGAAATGAACAAATAAATAGGTTTCTTATAAGCTCTGTTCAGTCGTAAATAATAGAAATTTCAAAAATCTTTTTAGAGCCAAAAAAAGAGCAAAGTTAAGCTATAGTTACATGTTTCAGTACATGGCCAAAGAAATTATTTTTCTCAATTGGACAAAGACAAAGCTTTTTGAAAAATATTAGAACTCAAAAAGCTTTCTAAAGATCTAAAATTGCAAGTTGTTATACCGAAACAACTGGCTTTCGGGAATTTCCAAAACGTAGCAATTTTTTCCAGAGCACTTAATATAACTAAGCATACTAGCAACACATTCGTCTTCTTTAAAAAATATAAGAGATCTTTTACGAGGTCTAATCCTTTAAAGCTATATTTCTATCGGTAAAGAAACTCAGTACACACAAAAATTTGAATAAATAGAAATGGATATAAACACACGACTTTTTGGTTTTCGTATTTACAGGCATCCAACATTTCAGCTATCTTACTGCTTTCCAATCATTTCTTCTTCCCAGAGTTTCGATGATGTTGGGGAAAAGCTCATTTTCTCTTATTTTGATAAGAGTTCTTATAAAGTCATTTTCTCGGTTGACAGAAAATAAACGATTGTCGAGTGACCTTTTCCCTCCAAAGCCGCTAAATACAGATTGAATAATATTGAATAAAACTGTGATGACGGCTAATGGCCCAAAGAGCAGGAAATTGAATATAGCTTGCACAACAGTCTGTATAAGAGACGCTGGTGGAGCTGGTGCTGCAACAAAAAAGGTTGATTAGTGCTAAACTGAATGATTCTCGATATGTAAATTAAATTATTAGTTATATATTAATTATATATATCAGATATATTAATTAGATTTAAAAATAATTTCTCGTTTTTTTTTATCTGTGTAAGCAAAGGCTCTAGCTCTTACAAAAACAGAAAAGCTAGCACAAAAACAATTCTGATGTTTTACTTTTCGATTGTTGGAATCGTTATTTAAAGAATTAAATCCTCGAATATATTTTATGTTTTGCCATAGAATTTCAAACGACTAAAAATATTTATTAGCAAGAAAATGATTTCGGTCACGATTTTAGCCAAGAGATTCTTTTGAAAATATTGCCTGTACCATCCTTTGCTAACAGACTCCTTATATGGTAGTTCACTGGGGGGTAACACTGTTTTTCTTTCAATGGTATTGTATAGTAAATAAAAATATATTTATTTATCGAGATTATTAAAGAATAAATCTGAAACTTAAAACAACCATAACTTTAGTAAATAAGACAACTGACCAAAGAGAAAGCCAAACTTCTAATTCCTGTACTACTTTTGCTTGAAACCGTGCCTTAGATCCACTGACTTATTTATGTCATGCATTATCTTAAGCCAATCGAGGTATTTTTAATTATGGTGAGAAACATAACCACCCTTTTTGAAACCGAACCTTCATACAGCAAATAGTTTTATGCTCAGGCTGAGTTTTATATCAGGTTGACTTAAAATAATGGGCATAAACTTAGTGGGGTTCTTTCATTTTAAGTTATAAGCCAGGAAATGAATACTATTTTTTATGATTAATCTTTAAATATTTTTGTGCCTGACTTAACACGAGCCGATTTTAAAATGTGAGAAACACTGAAATACAAAACAAACGGAAATTACCTGATACCGATTTTACAAAAAGTGCTGTACCCTAAACCCTCAAATTGGCTAAAATATCTTTTGTATTTTTGTAAAAACGAAATAGCGGATGGATGTAAAAGCAAAAACATGATCAAAATTGATCAAAATAGCGAATGGATGTAAAAGCAAAAAGTTGTTAAAAATTGGTGTTATATTTGACAAATGAATTTAAATTGATTGTTACACATTATATTAAGAAAAGAAAGCATTTTATATTCTCTAAGTAGATTTCAACTAAATATTCGATTTCAACTTATAACCACTACACACTCTATGTCATAGCATTGTAAGAAAGTAATCAATCTCCATTTTGGTGTCCCCTTAGAAATTGTTTTTGCTGCTCCATTTCTTAATCATAGAAGAAAATGATTTAATACTTTCTAGAACTGCTTCAACAGTTTGGTAGGTTTCCTTTGGGCTCTCCAAATAAGTGTCTCTAATCACTTACATAATATAATCTGTACCTAAAAATACAATCACACACTAAGATTCTAAAGTAAAACCCTAATAATATGCAAAAAGAGAGATAATTGTTCATTATTTTCGTACTAAGAAGCATAATTTGATTTTTTTAAATTTCTGGCATTTTTTTCTAAAGATTTTAAATTATTCTTTAGGCGTATATCAGAAAAAGAGAGAGAAAAAAAAACAGGAAGTAAAACAACAAGTCTGTTACAAAATCTGAAGCGAGTAGTAGAATTATTGAAGAACTTTATGACATAATATTGTTTTCAAAGAACAGGTTTTCTTCTATCTGCCTAATGATGTTTAGTTGCAAGAACATACGTACTTTCCGTTGTAGTTATTACTGCCAAAGTTGTTGTAGTTTCGGACCCTCTTGTTGTGGTCCTTCTTGTTGTTGTAGACGCAGAAGGCGCAATAATCTCAGTAACTGAAAGATTGAATCAAAAACAGGGGATATTACAAACAATTTGAAGAGCATGAATAGTACTAAGCTATCAACAGAAAACTCAAAGTTAAATTAGGTTATTGAGGGGAAAAACTCACTTTGTTTTATTATCAAAGGCAAGGCTTGCGCCCGCTAATTTTAACTGGCATGATGTCAATAAAAATCCAAAATCAGAAGGACAGAAGTTTATATACTGTCATTGTTGTTGCATAGGCAAAACTTGTTCCCTTTCAACCCATTTCAAGGTGATTGCACTTTGAATTCTTAAAATTAGCATAAAATATTAGGCTATAGGCAGATTTATTTCAAGAAACGCTTTCTTTATTTTTTTAACTGGCTTTAATTACTAATCGCGCCTTATAACCTCTTATTTAAAACGGCAAGGAATATAGAAAATTGAAATCAGAAGTATGGATCCTATCTATGCTACCTCAAAGATTTAATTTTTGCCCTTTCAATCCCTTGAGTTGATCATATTTTAAATTCTCAAAATACAACTGAAATATTAGGATATAGTCACATGTTTTTTAAAATTATATTAACTCTATGTTATTAGCTGGCTCTTGTCAACAGACACAGCTGTCACCCATCTATTTTGGTCGGGGAGATGCTTAGAAAATTCAAAATCAGAGAAATATACCCTTTTAGTGTTGTCAAATAGGCTATATTTGTCCCCATTTAATATTTTTGAGGTTGTTGCATTTTAAATTACTAAGATTTACAACATTTTTCTTATGTGACATTTTCAAAATTTGCATCTTGGTCATATTTAGGCTCATAAACAGGTACCGTAGAACTAAACACAGAACACTAGGGGCAAATTTGAACAAAGTGAGCAATGAACAATAAGCGTTCTCTTTAGTACAGCCGTGCAATTACTTGATCATAATCGTTAATAGATTATTGATCGATGAACTATCAATCAGTTTGTAATTCGTGCATGTAAATCTTAGCTCTTTATTTGCATGAGAGATTGAGTTGTCCAAAGTTGTCAAAAAGTGCTAAGATTAAGTTACCCTTTTTACTTAGATTAAATAAACTAGGCCATTCAATCAGATATTTGCTTATAGCTAAGGAGCCAAATAGTTATGTCTTCCGGTTAAATCAATTTCTTTTCCATAGATTTTAAATGGTGGTAGTGTGTTACCCACAGATATTTTGTTTTTTTGGGGGTAACTTTGAACATGTGGTCAAAGTTGCCGTTTATATTGATTTCAAAGTTCTGTAGTAGCCAATTATTTAACCTTGAAATGAATTGAGGTGTGCTCCGTTGCTCATACCTTAGGAATCCCTTTTTAGACTGTTGACCCAGGGAAGGTGTAGATCAAGCTCATGTGTTCAGTTTAGTTTTTACTATTGTTAAAATTTTGAACCATTTCCTGATTCATTCAGACCTATTTTTATTTTCTTTTGGGTGGGATTCATTTAAAAATCATTAAGAGTCACAATGGATTGTATTCCTTTATAGGAATACAAAAAAATACAACTATAAGAAAAATATGAAAAATCAAATGAAATATACGATTTGTCCTAAAAGAAAAATAGGAAAGTCAATTTAAGACAATTTAATTTGGGTCCTCTGTAATTTAATTTGATAGATTTTAAATATTATGGCTTAATTTTTTTTTTCAGAAAAGGCCCATGCCTTTTTCTTTACCGCTAAAGAGGTTTATTTACCATGCTGGAGCTTATGACCCAATTTAGCAGGTTAATACAGGGGAAAAGGAATCATGCACAAACTCCCAAAATCGAAACAATTATGATTGAAAAACAATTTAATCCTTAGAACTAAGTCTACAAGAAGCAACGCACAGCCCATGGCTGTAGTAACGGCCAAAAGCCTTTAACATATTATTTTTTCCTTGGCGACTTTGTATAAAAGAATTGGTAAGAAGAACCTTGGAGGGGAGTCAATGATTTCTATATGTTTTTTGTTTGTATTTTTATAAATTTAGTCTTAACTAGACCTACGTTGCCCGGGCAACGTGAAGTGTTGCGGCAACCTTTGTCCAGCTTTGCCAACTAAAGTGTTGCGAGAGCAACACTTGGTTTTGTTTCTTCGCTATCGATCAGTAATCCCATGATCAAAGACTATTCCTCAGCGTTGAAAAAACAATAACTACAAAATAATATCGAAAGAAGGGACTAAATTGACTTTGCAGCCAGTTGACCTTTATCCTTTTCAATCGTAGACATCGTGACGGATGAAAAATTGGAACAATATCTTATATAATCTAGTTGGTATTATAAAGCTATCTGTAACTTTTCAGGATTAAAATACCATAGGTGACACTAATTATTACGAAACTACCTCATTGTTTTACGTTATCGGTTGTACCCGTTGCGTAAACACTTAATTCTGTCAGATTTAAAGAGAACGAGTACAATGTGCACCAATTTGCACAAATTTTTGACCCAAAGTGAACAGATTTTTACTTGCAAGTCCCTCTCCCGTGATAGACATCAAGTTCACCAAAACGAATGAATGGGTACACCAACTAGCAAAAGTTACAAACCCCTCATCGCTGAAGATGATTGTAGCCCAACAGACGATTATTACTTACAAGTCCCCTACATGTCTTACCACTGGAACCAAATTGGTTTAACCATCAAATACACCCGAAACAAATAATAGGTACACGAACTAGCAAAAATGGCAAGCCCCTAATTGGCGAAGATGATTATGAGCTAACAGCCGTTTCTCGCCCAAAGTGAACCGATTCTTACTTATAAGTTCCTCTCCCGTGATAGGCATCAAGTTCACCGGAAACAAATAAATGGGTAAACCAACTAGCATACTTGCAAACCCCTTATCGCTGAAGTTGACTGTAGCCTAACAGCAGATTATTACTTACAGGTCCCCAACACGTCTTACCACTGGAACCAAATTGGTTTTACCATCAAATACACTTAAAAAAAAAAATACACCAACTAGCAAAAGTTGCTAACCCCTCATTGCCGAAGGTGATTATTACCTAACAGCCGACTGTTGCTTACAACTCCTCTATATGTCTCACAATTTGTATCGGCATGATTTCGTTTCAGTGCGTAACTTACTACTAAAGTTGTCAACCCCTTGAAACTTTCAAACTGGTATACCTCGTGAAGGAATTTTTGTACCAAAGAATGAATGTCACATACTTTGATCAGCTCATCAAGAGCTATCGATTGCCGTCGAAAAAAAATTATATTTGTCTTAGTTCAAAAGTTGATTTTTTTTGCCGTAGGCCAACTTTCTAACGTCACCACTTAGAAAGGAGCAAAGTAAAAGCTCCAATTTCTTTAGCAGTGAGAGAACATTTAAAGTTTATTAGGCACATCTGATACCATTTCTCTACCGCAATCCTAAGTTCAAAAAGCCGAATGATAAACTCAGCTGAAATCACGGACAGAAATGGGTAGAAACAATAGATGGCAGCACTTCGGACCCGTGGGAAAATACCACATTTTTGCTTCTGTAAATTTTTCTTTTTATCACTCAAAGAAGATATATTGGCCGTGGGGCCGGGTAACTGCCGCATATATTTAGCACTTATAGATTTTAGTCCATCTTCAATTTGAAAGTGGTGCCTGCCTGCTTGCCTGCTAGAACGGAGCTTTCCACTCGAAAGTAGAAACATGGTTTGATGAAACGAAAATTTGGCTGCACAACTTCAGAAACTCCTCTCCGACATAGGCTAAATAACTCCACTTCACTTCGCACACCATAGGCTCTGGCTCGTGGACAAGCGAAAACCATCCTTTTTGGCCCCAGGCAAGAGTTCTGCAGAGCTTTCCAAAATGTAATGTCATATTCATCAATCCAGCCTGAGGTTCACACTTCCCGTAAAAACCGCACAGGTTAGACCCTCACCAGTTTCTAGGAATAAGCTGAGATCGGCGGCATAGGAAAAAAAAACTAAACCACGACAAAACCAAAGTGTTGCTGTCGCAACACAATAAACAGTTTTGTAGATTCCTGCAACATATACAAAACCAATTAACGTAAGATAGTGAGCCAGTTATAATGAAGAGAAGAGGCCGAAAAAGCTCTAGAGGACATAATGAAATGAGATGCGACAAGGAGAAAGGCTTAGGAGAAATATGGGATTCCTTTGGGTACTCTTTCTTACCGATTGAAAAAAAAGCACAATAAAACGATGGGAAGGCCTACTGTATTGACAGCGCTCGAGGAAGAAGCCACCGTCTGTCACTTGCTTTCATGTGTCGAGTGGAGGTTTCCCGTTGATTGTTTTGAGCTGAGATTCGTTGTCAAAATTTGTTTTGCATGAATTTGAAAAATTTTTAATTTCTTTAAGAAGAATGTGCCTTGACAAAACTTTGTCAATTCCTTCCTGGATCCACATCATTCAAAGTTTCTGTTGAGAACCATAGCGAACTACTCTAAAAAAAGAGTTTCTGTTTCATCTGAAAGGTTGGAAAAGCTCTACGACAACTTAAAGGTGACTATTCAGGATGAGCATTTGTGGAAAATACACAATTATGATGAACAGAACTTAACAGTCAACACCGGAAAAAATGTATTGTGAGAAGAGATGCCAAATACTCCTCCAGAATACTGAATGCAACAAAGGGAGCAATATACCTGATGATACGTCGAAATGCAGAAGGCAAACTGTTTCCATTATTTTTGTGATATAAAACTAAAGTCATGTAAGTTTTTTGTTTAAAAGGAGCCCTAAAGGAGCTAAGTAAACTACATCTAAATTAGGAGGTTTCCAGAGTTAAATTTTGGAGAGAAGTTTAATTCATCGGCAGTCCCCCACCTATTGAAAAGACCAGGAGTGAAAATTTTGTTGGGTGACAACCTCTGTTCCCGCTTTTCTGCTAAAGTGTTGAGAGTCTGCAGAGAAAAAAGTAATCGTTTTGTATACCTTTCACCATACGCAATAAATACACTGCAACTTCTTGACGTTGCTTTTTGCGCTAATGAAAAAGAAGTGGAAAAAAATTCCTGACGATTGCAAAATATATACTTCAAAAGAAAGTGCAGTAAGAAAACGCAATTTCCAACAGCTTTTGAAACTACTCCTAGCAAGTTTAGCATCAAATGGAACGAAAAATCAAAGGAATGGCTCTGTCAATTACTTATCATGTTCTAGAGTTATCCAGAACCCTCCACTTCCCGCTAACGAAACTCCGTAAGAGATTGTGGGTAACATAAGTAAAGTTTTATTGGATATGCCTTGAGCCTGCAGATTTGACAACTCTATGAGAAATACTTCTTAGTATCGAATCAGGAAAAAGCATCAGGGATGTATAAGATTCAAGTCGTGAGTCTGACATGCTTGATGCATTCATATGCGGGAGTGAGTCTGAAATTGAAGTTGACGAATCGACGAGTACTGGTCCGTCTACTTTGTCAAGCGGCGAAGCAGCCAAAGTGAGTTCAAATTATCCACCAAAAACCTCAGATGGACATTAGTTCATAGCAAAGTTCGTCATGGGTGGTAATTATAAATACTTGGTAGCGTCGGAGGTTGATGTTCCTTCCTTTGACGGCTTGCTGATTATAATATATCTGCGAAAAAACAATGATGAGTCCTTTTATTTATTCAGGGTGAAAGACTTATCATCCATCCGTCTCTACCAGGTAGAGGGAGATCCTTCAGACCCTTGACTGGCTCACGGCACAAAGTTTTATTTTATCATGACTTTGGTCATCTGATAAGTCACTAATTTGACTTTTTCTTCGCATTTTTATTTTAGAAGTATTATTGTATTTCTCTCAATAAACAAGTTTTTTCTTGGAGTTTGATGCCGTATGAGTTGGAATTCCTCCAAGTTTTTTTTCAATGTTACCCGTCAAATAGTTTACTTTTCATAATTTCAGCTCAGAATTTTTTATACCCCAATCGCCAAAGTCCTTTTGAGTAAATACTAGTTTAGAGAGAATCACAAGATAACCTCAATTTTTCACTTTTGTTGATTCAAAGCTTTCTCGTTCTACGGAACCCTGGATTCAGTTTCATTCTTACGGCTGTTCTAGCTTGTGCCATCCGGCTGGTGACGGTGAATTATATTGCAGAAATATATTGAGTAGCACCTTTTCTAACTGTTTTGTTTTGTAACTTTATTAGTAATTTTTGTGAAATAAAAATAGTTTTCCTCCCTCCATCTGATTAAGAACAATACTACGAATATAAATATTATATTTATAGTATTATCTACATCCTCTATGCATTATAACATCCTCTAGTATTATGTTTATTTCTATGGTAATTGACACCATTGTAAAGTTTACGCATGTTTTTAAATTGCTTGAACTTAGAGAACTTTGTGACACTTGTGTCAATCGAAATTGGATTTGTCTTATCTGAAGTGCTTACACTGGTTTACAAGAACGATTAAGCATCAACCTCATCACTTTTCTTCATTTTTATTTTAGGATTTTCCTTTAGGCCATCTATTTCCTTTGTGAAAATCAGCGAGCGGTGGAAGTGTTTTAATAGCCAATTTACTTGTGCTTAACTTGCAGCATTACACACTCAGTTCAATGAAATTAATCATTATTTTATTGTCCATTTATTAGGACAGGATTGAGCGGCCTCTAAAAAAAAAATTAGACCAAATTATCTTCGAATTATCCTTATATAAAAAAAGACTTAAATAGGGTAGAAAAATTGTCGTAAAATAGTCAATTGTTTTCATTCAAGATTTTTCAGGGAACGTTGCCCGAGTGAAAGTAGCTTTTTGTTCACTATATTGAACTTTTTCTGGAAAGATCCAAATTATATACGTCAAATTTCTCTTTTGAGCCTTAAAAAGTACAAATAATGACTGAAAATGCCAGAAGAGTCAAAATTCACTGGGGATTTAACCAAAAAAAAGCCATAATTAATACACAACATTAGTCCACACAGCATTCACCTTTATTCTTTAGGGTCCTGTTACTTACCACTAATAAAGCTAGGGTCAACCAAAGCACTGAAACTTATTCCCGGGATAGTCACCTCGCCGTCATTTTGCTGAGATTTTTGAAGAAGTGAAATAATATCCTTTTCTGTAAAATCCTTATCCGCAGTTATGATGAAGTTCAAAGAAACTTCAGAATCAATAACTCTACTTTTACTGGTACCGGCTTCAAATCCTAGTACAGAGCTACTAAAACCAGGAAACATTGCTTTCAACTGAAAAAGGTAAAAAAAAACTTGAACAAAATGGTTGAAATCAGCAAGGCCTTTGAACTTCAAATACAATTTAGAATCTTCAAATAAGGGCTTTGTTGTTTTTTTGTGACAGCCAGTTAGATATGGTCATACTTTGCAAAAAAAAATTAATAAAACATATCTCTGACTTCCCTCTGTAGGAAAATTAGAAACTACGAATTATTAGGATATAGCTTCAAACCTAAGAAATAGAAATTTAACACATGGTTGAATTGATGGAAAATATTTATCAATATAATATCTCCATTTTCTTAGGAATTGATTTTTTAAAAATCACTAAATAAGAATTTCAAAGAAATGCTAGGGTACATGAAAGAGCTACGGTACATGAGCCTATATATGAGAAGAAATGAAGTTAAGTAATATTTCTATTGTAAAAATGCCGTAAAACACCATCAAAAAATAAATAAGAAACTAATACAGTCTCCGTGCCTTCTAAAGATTAAATAAAAAAAACAAGTTTTTTAAACTGCAAGTAAGGAGCGACAGTAAAACTTAAAACGAACAGAAATTGCTTCGTATATGAAAGAGGCTGCTTCCTCATCAACGCCCCGCTCTTTACGCTAAAGTTTTTTACTGTTTTAGAAAGAAGAATTGAGAGAAAGAGTCAAACTTTAGCGTAAAGAGCGGGGCGTTGATGAGGAAGCAGCCTCTTTCATATACGAAGTAATTTCTGTTCGTTTTAAGTTTTACTGTCGCTCCTTACTTGCAGTTTAAAAAACTTGTTTTTTTTATTTAATTTCTGAACGTTTTTGAAGTAATGCATGTTATTATTTTCCAGCTGTACTTTTTAAATTAAAAAAATACTTTAGTGTAAAGAGTGAGGAGTTGCGCAGGGGACAACCTCTTTCATTTACGGAATAATTTTGTTCGCTTTAAGTTTTAATGTCGCTCCTTACTTTCCGTTTAATTTTTCTTTTATTTAATTTCTGAACGTTTTTGAATTAATGCATGTTTTATTTTGTCTCTCCACAATAATTAATTCATGAATAATTAATTATTAATTGTTAGTAATAATTAAGTAAAAAAATTATGATCAATAATCATCTCAAAATTAACACAAGCAAATATTATCATAAATCAAAGTGTAGCTAATTTCACGTGTAAAGCTTAGAGTATTAAGATGAAAAGGGTGCAAATGCACACATCAACAATATTTTTGGAACGGCTTAACGTGTCAAGGCGAAATTTCCGGGGCATCATGAAAGTGATGTTCAACTGAACAAATATGCACATTTTAATATGCACAATCTAATTTCAGGCATGTGGTCAATTTTCGGGGTGATTTTTGGAGCTTCCATCTGTATGTTCGCCATAGATTGGCCCAAAGTTGAAATATTTAAACTTTTATATCTAAACTGACCTACCAAATAATGCTAGTAAATCCTGCTCTCCCTTCATGGAAATTTTCTTCTCCCATTACAAATTCTCGAAAGAAAGTTCCCCCAGCATATCCCCCTCTTCTCAACCCCTCCCCCAAACCAAAAAAATCCTCCTGAAAACGCCTGTATACTTCCCAATAACCATTACTATATGTAAGCACAGGTCAAAGTTTGTAACTTGTTGCCCCTCCCACGGGGACTGTGAGGGAGTAAGTCGTCCCCAAAGACATAGTTATAAGGTTTTTCGACTACGCTGAATAAAATGGCTATCTCAGAATTTTGATCCGTTGACTTTGGGAAAATAATTAGCGTGGGAGGGGGCCTAGGTGCCCTCCAATTTTTTTGGTCACTTAAAAAGGGCACTAGAACTTTTCATTTCCGTTAGAATGAGCCCTCTTGCAACATTCTAGGACAACTGGGTCGATACGATCACCCCTGGGGAAAAAAAAAACAAAAAAAAGCAAAAAAACAAATAAACAAATAAACACGCATCCGTGATCTGCCTTCTGGCAAAAAATGCAAAATTCCACATTTTTGTAGATAGGAGCTCGAAACTTCTACAATAAGGTTCTCTGATACGCTGAATCTGATGGCGTGATTTTCGTTAAGATTCTATGACTTTTAGGGGGCGTTTCCCCCTATTTTCTAAAATAACGCAAATTTTCTCAGGCTCGTAACTTTTGATGGGTAAGACTAAACTTGATGAAACTTATATATTTAAAACCAGCATTGAAATGCGATTCTTTTGATATAGCTATTGGTATCAAAATTCCATTTTTTAGAGTTTTGGTTACTATTGAGCCGGGTCGCTCCTTACTACAGTTCGTTACCACGAACTGTTTGACTAGAACATAATTTTCACTCTAATAAAAATAATCTTAATGTCGAGTTTTGTGTTTTTATTTCTCATAACATTGAAAAAATGAAAAAAAAAACATCACCATCATAACCAAGATTGCTGGAAAAATTATATTATTGTACATTAAGATTTTAATGCATATACTGATTTTCATTTCTGAAAGTCTTTATAATTTTGGATTTTTAAAAAAGAAGAAACGGTTAAAATATGTATTGTTTTCATTAAAGTACATATTATATCCTGTTTATAAGAGGTACGGGGGACTTTTGCCGTACTTGTCTATTATAGTAGTCTCTGTTTGCCTTAAGTTTGACTTGGTTATTTATTGTAACTAATTTATAAGACTTTTTCCACAAACAAGTTTTTCAAAAAAGTGAAGAGCTCCTCTAAGCCAATAATGATCAGAAATAAAGTCAAGTGTCATCTTCCAAGGGTAAAACTACCACAAATCACTATCAATAAATAAGCGGAACTCATAACAAGCACAAATAACAAATAAATAGCAAATTCAAACTCAAAACGAGAAAGAATCAACATAAGTAGGGCTGATAACCCCTTAGCCTTTTCAAGACCTGAAAATAATTTGTTCTTTACTGAAATAAAACAAAACAAACTTTTCGGATTTTAGTTTAATTAAAATGCGCTAATACTTTTTATTTAATTTTTTATAAGTTTTATTTGCTAAAGAAAAGAATTTTATACATTTAAAATCAATTTTATAAAAAGAATAGTTTATATCTTTTTGATATTTTTCTACAAGGATCCTTAGTTTGGCTTGTTATTTGTTTGCTAGAGTAACTATTTCAACGATTTTTAATACTGACAAAATAGTATTGTTTAATTTAAGTTTATACCTCCTCAAGTTGACCTGACAAAAACTTAATATCATTTCCAAAAAATTCTATCTATGCTCTTAGTATCACCATTAATGGTATAGCAAAGTATCACTTTAATGGTAGTATCAATGGTATAGACATAGTGCCTTCTGGCTAGTTAAAACTCCGCATCAATTTACCTTTAAAGGCTTAACTTAATAATGTAGGAAGTTCTTGATATGTTGTTTTGTCACCGTTTTGGAAGTCTCACCTCATTACCCTTAGCTTGTGTAGTAGCAATAGTTGTCGCAGCATTGGTAGCAGTATGTGTATAGTATTCTTCAACATACCCCTCAACACAGGATGAAAGTTTCAGCTTAATCAACTGTTTCTGAGGCTTTTCTGATATTTCCTCTTGACAACATGTGTGGACATAGTATTTTTCGATATTGCTTCATAAAGTTTCAACATATCCCAGATTTTTTGCTTTGATACCGTTAGTTTTTATAGCAGTAGTAGTAGCAGTAGAGTTAATAGTACTGGTTTTAACTTTAGTGGCAGTAGTAGTATAACTATTAATAATCGTAGCTGTAGTTGAAGTGTGAGTATAAAGCAGTAGCATTGGGATGCAAATATTTTCTTTTGGTTATTTCAACATCCCCCCAACTTCACATAGTTTCAACTTCACATAAAACTTTACCTAATGTATTGCTGTTAAGCCCTTTTAACCATCAGAATACAGATGGTATGTTATGATTCATTTTACCTCCCCACCTTCAGATTCATTAAAAATTTAACCTTCATATCGTTAGGTTTAGTTGTAATACTACTCAAAGTGGTAGTATTGATATAGCTAGCAGAAGTATGATAAGTTCAGACAAATCAAGTTGGGCTGATTAGGAGATTCATAAACTCATATCAAAGGGGTAGGAAGCATGAAACTGGATAACGTAGAATATATTTACTCAGGCAGGAAGGATGGAGTACATAGACAGGGAGCAGGGCATATGTTGAATAAGGAAGCTATTAAGTCTTGTTTAGATTGAGAATAAATTAAGAATAAAATGCTAATTGCTTATTTTATGACTAAAAAGGTCAGGGTATCAGATATTGTAGTATATGCCCAAGCAGAACTGACTGACAGAGATACTATTAACTCAGAAGAGTTTTACTTACAGATACAAGAGCAAAAAGACAGGGTTCCAGGTTGAAATAGGGTGTTTTTATTATGAGATTTTAACGCCCAGGTAGATAGAAATAGCGATAGATGTTAGCATAGCCTAGGTAATTTAGGTGTAGGAAAGGAAAACAGTAATCGCCACAGACTTGTAGCTATAACAATCTAAATATAACCAATACAGTTTTCGGTCGTAAAATGGCGCGCAAGATAACGTGGTATTCACGTGATGGTAAGACAGCAATCCTTAATAATTATATTATTGTAAACTGAAGGCTGCCAGTATCAATACAAGATGCTATGGTGTAAATGAGGGCTGTTATAAATGTTAAAAGTAAAGATCACCATCCAGTAGTTTCTAGGGTTAAGTTATAGCTAAAATTTCAGAAGGGTAACTACCTCCCGTGAAGTAACGATGTCGGTAGACTCAGCATAAGAATTTCAGAGAAATTTCCTGGAACCGTTAAATACTAAACTGGAGAGTTTAAAATATGCCAATGTTGAAGACGGAGGGAATACTTTTGTGAAACAATTTGTGAAGTTGCTGATGGTGTCATACGGGAAATAATTAGGAATGTAGGTAAGAATATAAGTGAAAAACCTTTATGTTTAATAGAGAGGAGAAGGGGCATGAACAAGAACTACCTGAATGATAGATCAAACGAAAACAATAGGAGTGTAAAGAATGCGGAGAAAGTATTAAAATATGAACGAAGAAGATATAAAGTGGAGGCCACTGAAAAAATTGCCAAGGATCTGGAAGATGCAGATACACAGCATAATAGTAAAATATTGTAGGCTACTGGCATGTTATTAAATTGGAAGGGATTAGTCAATCCGGACTAGTCCCAGTTAAAAGTAGGTTCGTTACCACAGCTAATGATCATAATATTTTAAAGAGAGATGGGTAGAACATTTTGAGAATGTGCTTAACCTAGATAGAATTGCAGGAAAAGATACTGAAGAAAATAAAAAAAAATTTGTTAATAGTTTGTATCACAGAGAAGATTTGTTTTCTGAAGATGAATTACGGACCGTAGCAAAGCATTAAAAAATAAGAACCCCCACTGTCGTAAATTAGTTTCTTAAATATGGTGGTTTTGAGTTTAGGAATAAATTACGAAAGATTATGAATATATTTTTGGAAAAGGACACCAAGGACTACGATTCAAAATTAAACGCTTTACTGAAAGAAGAAAAAACGTACAAAAAACTTTCTTTTGACCCGACAGACTCATACACAAAGAAGTTTAAGAAGGAGTTAAAGAGTTTGAAGGAAGAAGGGAAGATTGCACCTCAACTTTTCTAAAAATTCAAACCAAGAAGTTCTTTGTGCCCTAAATTATATGAACATCCAAAGATACATAAGCCAAATCTGCCATTACGACCAATTGCTGCAAGTACAAAGTCACCAACAAGCGCTCTGAGTAAGTGGTTAGTGTCATTATGTAAACCATTCATGTCTACACAAATTTCTTACATTAAGAATTCGTCAGAACTTGTAAAAAACTAAAAGAAGTGGAGATTTCTTCAAATTCTATAATTTCAAGTTTCGACATAGTGTCAATGTATACGAGTATGGATGTAAAAACCGCAGAATTTCTTCTTGAAAGAAAGATACTAAGAAATTTGGACTTTTTTCGAACAAGTAAATGGTTTATCCATGGGGGCCGCTTTAAGTCCTTTAGTAGCAAATTGTTTTGTAGAAAATATTGAAACAATAGTGTTAGATTCATACTTTTTAAAACATAAATTTTGGGGAAGAAATATGGATGACATAATTTCAGTATGGAATTATGGGGTGGAGGAATTAAAAAAATTTTTAGAACATCTTAATTTTTTGGGAGATGATTTAAAATTTACAATAGAATTAGAAGAGGATAATAAACATCCTTTTCTGGATGTTCTTCTTTTTAAAAATGAAAATAGTCTGGATTTTAAGATTTACAGAAAACCTACTAATAATAACAGATTTTTGTCGTTTTTCTCCGGTCATGCTCACCAAGTAAAAATTGGTTTAATCATATCCTTAACTGACCGCATTTTTAGAATTTGCTCTCCAAAATCTATTGAGGAGGAATTTTTGTCGTTAAAACAGATTTTAATAAGTAACCATTATTTGGGTTGGTTAACTGACCAGACTTTTTCGAATAGAAGCAAAAAATTTCTAGAATCTTCTGACGATATTCTGGGAACAACAGAAAAGAAAGACTTTTTTGTTATCTACCATAGGTTCCAGGTTTGAGTGAAAAACAAAAGAATTTTACAAAATAATGGCTTAAAGGTAGCTTTAGAAGGTAGTAATACTTTGGCTAGTTTTTTAAATTCGGGAAAGGATTGGACTTCCGTAGAGCAACAAAGTGGGGTTTATAAAATCCCATGTACTTGTAGAAACTCTTATGTGGGAAGTACTAACCAGAATTTAAAAATGTGATTGCTACAACATCATAATTCTATTTCATCGTCTTTAAAGCAAAATACCAAACCTGAAGATTTCACATCGGCCCTCTCGGAACATATATTTAATTATCCAAATCATTTTTTTTTTGTTTGAAAATGTTTCTTTGATTTCTAGGGACCAAGGTTTAAAGCAAATTTTCAGGGAAAAATCGAAATTGAAAAAAAAATTATTCAAGAATAATTCAATAAGCAGAGATACAGCTGAATTTGGATTGAACTCAATTTATGATAATTTACTGTGGTCAAATAAAATAAATATCACCTCACCTAAGAGCTATGACCTTTGTCCACGTAATATGTCAGATAAATCTACTGAACCGGAACCGAAAAGGTCAAAGGGATTTTCTTTCGCTATTGCATTGAAAAAAATAAGAACAATACACTATATGTAATTAGTTTATTAGGTACAAATTTTGTTTATTTTTATTCATGTCTTTTAGTTTCACTGCTGATGATGAATGCTGTATATGTGTTCGAAATATCCAGTTAAATAATTTTATCTCTATTCACTGTCAATTAAAAGGTTCCATCCCTATTTTGAACTGTTTTACTTCCGTCATGGAAAGGCAGTGTGGTCTTCGAAGTTGTCTACGTCGAGTATATAGGGATAATGTGACCAAGGAGGTGTCTAAATATATTGACACCCATAAGATACACGCAAATGTTATAAATCAACAAGATTTTCTTCATCAATGTAAGAAGAAAAGGAATTTGCCACCTTCAATAAAATTCAATCTACAGTTAGCCACTTTTAAAGGAAAAAAGTTCGAACGAGGTCTACAATTCAAGACTTTAAATCATCTGATTAAAGATAACAGGAGAAAAAGAGCTTTATTAGTGAAAGATAAACTTTTGCTGGAAAATATTATATCAAAAAGGTGATTGCAAGTAATTTTTGTTTTATTTAACAAACAGCAAGAAATCATTTCAATCATGACTTTCACCTTTCCAGAGAAATATTACTTAAAAAGTTTTAAAAATTATCTGAAAATAAAGCCGTAATAGCTTCGACAACTCTTGGACCAGGTGTAATTAATTTTTCATCAAGGACCTTAACGTTACAAGAAAAGTCCGTATTAGAAAAAGGTCCAAATGTTGTTTTAAACTAATAAAGTCCCAGTAGAAGAAATTATCTCTTCAATAGAAACATCTTTACATAGAAACCCCACCCTAATCAAAGATGTTAGCCTAGTAAGAGCTTCTACAATTAAAAACCTGTCAGAGTTTGCTTTAAAACCAGAAATCCCTAACAATTCTATCAAAGACATAAAGATTCTGAATAGTTTAAGAAGGGTTGAATATATTATTATTACAAAAGCAGACAAGGGTAATACTTTAGTGGTAATGGACACCAAGGATTACGACTCAAAATTAAACACTTTACTGAAAGATGAAAAAACGTACAAAAAACTTTCTTTTGACCCGACAGACTCATACACAAAAAAGTTAAAGAGTTTGAAGGAAGAAGGGAAGATTACACCTCAACTTTTCTAAAAATTCTTACCAAGAAGTTCTTTGTGCCCTAAATTATAAGCCAAATCTGCCATTACGACTAATTGTTACAAGTACATAGTCACCAACAAGTGCTCGGAGTAAGTGGCTAGTGTCATTATGTAAACCACTCATGTCTACACAAATTTATTACATTAAGAATTCGTCAGAACTTGTAAAAAAAAACTAAAAGAAATGGATATTTCTTCAAATTCTATAATTTCAAGTTTCGACATAGTGTCAATGTATACGAGTATTGGTGTAAAAGCCGCAGAAATTTTTCTCGAAAGAAAGATACTAAGAAAGTTGGACTTAATTAGTGGTGAAACAGTTTTGGAAGTCTGTGTAATGAATTTATTTAGGCTGTGCAACATGTTCTCTTATCTTTTTCAATTCAGAGGGTTTTTTTCGAACAAGTAAATTGTTTAACCATGAAGGCCCCTTTAAGTCCTTTATTAGCAAATTGTTTTGTAGAAAATATTGAAACAATAGCGTTAGATTCATACTTTTTAAAACATAAATTTTGGGGGAGATATATGGATGACATAATGTCAGTATGGAATTATGGGGTGGAGGAATTAAAAGGTTTTTAGAACATCTTAATTTTTGGGGAGGTAATTTAAAATATACAATAGAATTAGAAGAAGATAATAAACTTCCTTTTCTGGATGTTCTTCTTTTAAAAAATGAAAATAGTCTGGATTTTAAGATTTACAGAAAACCTACTAACAATATCAGATCTTTGTCGTTTTTCTCCGGTTATGCTCGCCAAGTAAAAATTGGTTTAATCATATCCTTAACTGACAGCACTTTTAGAATTTGCTCTCCAAAATTCATTGAGGGAGAATTATTGTTGTTAAAAGAGATTTTAATAAGTAACCATTATCCGGACTGGTTAATTGACCAGACTTTTTCGAAAAGAAGGAAGAAATTTCTAGAATTTTCTGACGATATTCTGGAAACAACAGAAAAGAAAGATATTTTTTTTTTATCTACCATATGTTCCAGGTTTGAGTGAAAAACTTAAAAGAATTTTACAAAATAATGGCTTAAATGTAGCTTTAAGAGGTAGTAATTCTTTGGCTGGTTTTTTGAATCAACCAGTTCGTGGTAACGAACTGTAGTAAGGAGCGACCCGGCTCAATAGTAACCAAAACTCTAAAGAATTGAATTTTGATATCAATAGCTACATCAAAAGAATCGCATGTTAATGCTGATTCTAAATATATAAGTTTCATCAAGTTTAGTCCTACCCTTCAAAAGTTACGAGCCTGAGAAAATTTGCCTTATTTATGAAAATAGGGGGAAACACCCCCTAAAAGGGGGTGTTTCCCCGTTAAGATCTCGTTAAGATCGTAGGATCTTAACGAAAATGACACCATCAGATCCAGCGTATCAGAGAACCCTACTGTAGAAGTTTCAAACTCCTATCTACAAAAATGTGGAATTTTGTATTTTTTGCCAGAAGACAAATCACGGGTGCGTGTTTATTTGTTTGTTTTTTTGTTTTTGTTTTTTTTTCCCCAGGGGTCATCGTATCGACCAAGTGGTCCTAGAATGTCGCAAGAGGGCTCATTCTAACGGAAATGAAAAGTTCTAGTGCCCTTTTTAAGTGACCAAAAACTTTGGAGGGCATCTAGGCCCCCTCCCACGCTCATTTTTTCCCAAAATCAACGGATCAAAATTTTGAGATAGCCATTTTGTTCAACATAGTCGAAAACCATAATAACTATGTCTTTGGGGATGACTTACTCCCCCACAATCCCTGGGGGAGGGGCTGCAAGTTACAAACTTTGACCAGTGTTTACATATAGTAATGGTTATTGGGAAGTGTACAGACGTTTTCAGGGGGATTTTATTTTATTTGGGGGTGGGGCTGAGGAGAGGGGGCTATGTTGGAGGATCTTTCCTTGGAGGAATCTGTCATGGGGGAAGAACAATTCAATGAAAAGGGCGCAGGATTCTCTAGCATTACTATAAGAAAACAATGAAAAATAAACATGAAAACGTTTTTTCAAATGAAAGGAAGAAGTAGCAATGAAACTTAAAACGAACAGAGATTATTACGCATATGAGGGGTTGTAAAAATACTTTAGCATAAAGAGCGAGGTATTTAGGAGGAGATAAATACCTTGCTCTTTATGCTAAAGTATTTTTAGTAATTTCACCTATTTATTCTACGGCCTTTCTGATTCAGGGATCATTCTTAAAGAAGTGGGACAAAACTTACGATTTAGTGTAAAGAGCGAGGTATTAACGAGGGTACAAACCCCTTCGTATACATAATAAAAATATAAGGTTATGAAAGTTTGTTACGTAAGTTAATTCTTAAGTTACGCATATTTTTTACTAATAAAAACGTTCGTTAAAATTAAAAGTTCTAGTGTCCTTTTTAAGTAACCGAAAAATTACAGGGCAACTAGGCCTCCTTCCTCACCCCTTATTTCTCAGAATCATCTGATCAAAACTAAGAGAGAGCCATTTAGCCAAAAAAGGAATTAATATGCAAATATCATTTTAATAATTTATGTGCGGAGAGCCAAAACCAAACATGCATTAATTCAAAAACGTTCAGAAATTAAATAAAAAAAAAACTAATTTTTTTAGCTGAAAGTAAGGAGCGACATTAAAACTTAAAACGAACAGAAATTACTCCGCATATGAAATGGGTTGTCCCCTCCACAATCCCTCGCTCTTTACGCTAAAGTTTGACTTTTTGCCACAATTCTACTTTTTAAAACAATTAAAAGCTTTAGCGTAAAGAGCGAGGGATTGCGGAGGGGACAACCCATTTCATATACGGAGTAATTTCTGTTCGTTTTAAGTTTTAATGTCGCTCCTTACTTTCAGCTAAAAAAATTAGTTTTTTTTTATTTAATTCTGGAAAGGATCGGACTTCCGTAGAGCAACAAAGTGGGGTTCTTAAAATCCCATGTACTTGTGGAGGCTCTTATGTGGGACGTACTTACCAGAATTTAAAAATGAGATTGCTACAACATCATAATTCTATTTCATCGTCTTTAAAGCTAAATACCAAACCTGAAGATTTCACGCTGGCCCTCTTGGAACATATCTTTAATTATCCAAATCATTTTATTTTGTTTGAAAATGTTTCTTTGATATCTAGGGACTAAAGTTTAAAGCAAATTTTCAAGGAAACAATTGAAATTAAAAAAAAATATTCAAGAATGATTCCATAAACAGAGATACAGGTGAATTTGGATTGAACTCAATTTATGATAATTTACTTAAGTCAAATAAAATAAATATCACCTCAACTAAGAGCTATGACCTCTGTCCACTTAATATGTCACATAAATCTAATGAACCGGAACAGAAAAGGTCAAAGAGATTTGCTTCCGCTGTTGCATTGAAAAAAATAAGAGCAATAAACTATATGTAATTAGTTTATTAGGTATAAATTTTTTTTGTTTTTATTCATGTCTTTTAGTTTTACTGCTGATGATGAACACTGTATATATGTTCGAAATATCCAGTTAAATAATTTTATATCTATTCACTGTCAATTAAAAGGTTCCATCCCTATTTTGAACTGTTTTACTTTCGTCACGGAAAGGCAGTGTGGTCTTCGAAGTTATCTAAGAAGTTTCAAATATTAAGGAAAAATTAGTAATGTTTTCTTAGTATCCAAATTTATAATCAGAAAAGATTGATAATTTAAGATTGAAAACTTAAGATGAAAAAAGATTGAATAGAGAGTGAGGTCAGTTGCTAGTTCAGTAGATATAATAGTCACGTATTGTATTGTTGTTCCCCCAGTTGCCTTATTTAGTCTAGTTGCGAAGTTTTTGGCTTTATAATTAGAAATTGAAAAGTCATTTTCCTCATTCACACGTTTCACAGGCAAAAGGCTCCGGTTCAAACTCTATTTCAGTGAAATTGATGAAGAGAACAGAGTCAAAATGATCTTCACTTCCTATGATATGGTGTAAAAATGGTGTAAAAAATATGGTATGGTGTAAAAGATGATATGGATACTTTTCGGATACTAGCTACACAGTTTTTATATTTCTTATTTCAACTTAGCAATTTTTTGTCAGAGAATAACCATTTTTCTCTTGTTTCACAGGCAAAAGGCTATGGTTCAAACTCTATGTCAGTGAAAATGATGAAGTGAACAGAGTCAAAATCATCTTTTGAATAGAGAGTCAGGTCAGTCGCTAGCTCAGTAGATATAATAGTCAATTCTAGTGTGGTTGTTCCCCCAGTTGCCTTATTTAGTCTAGTTGCGAAGTTTTTGTTGTAGCAAGAGCTATCTGTTCTTTTAGATCACTCTGTATCTCTATTAATTTTTTACCTTTGCCATCTTCAATGTGGCTATCATTCCATAGAGTGTGATGAAGATTAAATTCTCCAGTTATTATCTTTGGGTGTTCTGTTTCTTTGAGTATATTTCTAAACTGAGATTTGCTGAAATTTTCTGTTCTATTATTATAATATTTAACTACGTTAATTTCCCTACCTTTAGTATTTGTTCCCTTCATTACTCCAAATTCAGGAGATTCATCTGCAGCTGATTTTTTTCCCTCTGTAGTATATCTTTCACTCACCAGTGTTGAAAGATCACCTCTTTTTCCTGATTTTCTGTCCCATCTAAACGACTGGTATCCTTTATAATGAGCTTTATCAACAGCTGTCTGGAGTCTTTCCTGAACACACACTACATCAGGTTTTTCTCTCACAAGAATATTTCTTAATTCTATTCTGTTTGATTGAGAGAGACAGTTGGCATTAATCTAAGTAATCTTCATGATCTTCTTAATTTTCTATTTGGGAACATAGAATCACACCATCAGATTCAGCGTATCAGAGAACCCTATTGTAGAAGTTTAAAGCTCCTATCTACAAAAATGTGGAATTTCGCGTTTTTTGCCAGAAGACAGATCACGGATGGTTTTTTTTGTTTTTTCCCCAGGGCTGATTGTATCAACTCAGTGGTCCTGGAATGTCGCAAGAGGGCTCATTCTAACGGAAATTAAAAGTTCTAGTGCCCTTTTTCAGAGATAAAAAATGGAGGGCACCTAGACCCCCTCCCACACTCAATTTTCCCCAAAGTCATCGGGTCAAAATTCTTAGATGGCTATTTTATTTACCATAGTCGAAAAGCCTAATAAATACGTCTTTGGGGACGACTTACTCCCCCACAATCCCCGTGGGAGGGGCTGCTAGTTACAGACTTTCACAGTGTTTACATATAGCAATGGTAATTGGGAAGTGTAAAAACGTTTTCGGGGGATTTGTTGGTTTGGGGGGGGGGGGGGAGGATTCTGGGGAGGGTACCTGGGAGGATCTGTCCATGGAGGAATTTGTCATAGGGGAAGAGAATTTCATGTGGTGCAGAATTGTCTAGCATTATTTACAAAAACAATGAGAAAATAAATATGAAAAGTTTTTTCAACTGTAAGTAAGCAACAGCATTAAAGCTTAAAACGAACAGAAATTATTACGCATATGAGGATTTCACCTCCTCGTAATACTTCGCTCTTTACTCTAAATTATTTTTAGTAATTTGAAGTATTTATTCTACGGCCAGTGTGATTCAGGGGTCATTCTTGTGGAATTGGGACAAAATTTACGCTTTAGTGTAAAGACCAAGGTATTGACGAGGGGCTGAACACCCTCATATATGTAATAAAAACATAAGGCTTTAAAAGTTTTTTACGTAAGTTAATTCGTATGTTACATATATTTTTTACTAATGATAACTTCTGTAAAAAATTAAAAGTTTTAAAGCCTTTTTAAGTAATCAATAATTTGGAGGGCAGCTAGGCCTCCTCCCCCACTCCATTTTTCTCAACATCTTCCGATTAAAACTATGAGAAAGCCATTTAGCCAAAAAAAATAATATACAAATTCCGTTTTCATTATTTATGTGCGGAGAGCCAAAATCAAAACATGCATTAATTCAAAAACATTCAGAAATTAAATAAAAAAACAAGTTTTTTTTAACTGAAAGTAAGGAGCGACATTAAAACTTAAAACGAGCAAAAATTACTCCGTGCATGAAATGGGCTTCTCCTCCTCAATCCCCCACTCTTTATGTTAAAGCCCTTTTGCTGTTTTAAAAAGTAGAGTTAAGAGAAAGAGTCAAACCTTAGTTTAAAGAGCGGGGCGTTGAGGAGGAAATGCCCGTTTTCTGACAGCCCTTTTTTTCTGATACCAAAGACTCCAATGTATGTGGAAAATTCTTGATCACCTTTATAAGTAATGATCACACTAAAAGTGTTTCTTTCCTCACTTGGTTTGCCCATAAGGTGTATCTCTGATACATGTTCATTTTCAAATGGTTCTTACTTTGTTTCTTCATAGCTTGCAACTTTTTATCCATAAACATCACTTTTATTCCTTTTGAGATTTTGTTTCTAAACATTGTTTCTTTGTCACCCTTTTCAAGTAAAGTTAAATAAAAAAACAAGTTTTTTTTAACTGAGAGTAAGGAGCGACATTAAAACTTAAAATGAACAGAAATCACTTCGTATATGAAAGGGGCTGATTCCTCATCAACGCCCCGCTCTTTACGCTAAAGTTTGATTCTCTCTCTCAACTCTTCTTTTTAAAACAGTAACAAACTTTAGCGTAAAGAGCGGGAAGTTGATGATGAAGCAGCCCCTTTCATAAACGAAGTAATTTCTGTTCGTTTTAAGTTTTAATGTCGCTCCTTAATTTCAGTTAAAAAAAACTTGTTTTTTTTATTTAATTTCTGAACGTTTTTGAATCAATGCATGTTTTGATTTTGGCTCTCCGCAGAGAAATAATTAAAACGAAATTTGCATTTTTTTTTTTTTTTGGCTAAATGGCTTTCTCATAATTTTGATCGAATGATTTTGACAAAAAAAGAGCGGGGGAGGAAGCTTAGTTGCCCTCCAATTTTCGGTTAATTAAAAAGGCAACTAGAACTTTTAATTATTTACGAAGCTTTTTATT
Source organism: Artemia franciscana (assembly GCF_032884065.1). Taxonomy (NCBI): domain Eukaryota; kingdom Metazoa; phylum Arthropoda; class Branchiopoda; order Anostraca; family Artemiidae; genus Artemia; species Artemia franciscana. The sequence goes on from NC_088865.1 coordinate 47,060,727, forward strand.
AGTAAAAGATATACGTAACTTATAAATTAGCTCACGTAAAGGACTTTTGTATTCTCATGTTTTTATTACATATATGAGGGGGTTCACCCCCTTTCAGTACCTCGCTCTGTACACTCAAGCTTAAATTTTATCCCAATTCATTAAGAAGGACCCCTGAATCACAAAAGCCGTAGAATAAATAGTTGAAATTACTAAAAAATGCTTTAGCGTAAAGAACGAGGTGTTAGGAGGAGGTGAGCCCCTCATATGGGTAATAATTTCTGTTCGTTTTAAGTTTTAATGCTGCTCCTTACTTACAGCTGAAAAAAAACTTTTTCATATTTTTTTTTTATTATTTTTTTAAGTAATGCTAGTAAATCCTGCGCTCCCTTCATGGAAATTTTCTTTCCCCATGACAAATTCCTCGATGGAAAGTTCCCCCAGCATATCCCTCTCTTTTCAACCCCTCCCCCAACCAAAACATCTTCCTGAAAACGCCTGTACACTTCCTAAGAACCATTGCTATATGTAAGCACTGGTCAAAGTTTTAACTTGTAGCCCCTCCCACGGGGACTCTGGGGGCGTAAGTCGTCCCCAAAGACACAGTTATGAGGTTTTTCGACTACGCTGAATAAAATGGCTATCTCAGAATTTTTACGTCAACGTCAATCTGTTGACGTTGGGAAAATAATTAGCTTGGGAGCTAATTATTAGCGTGGGAGGGCTAAGTTCCCTCCAATTTTTTTCGGTCACTTAAAAAGGACACTAGAACTTTTCATTTCCGTTAGAATGAGCCCTCTCGCAACATTCTAGGACAACTGGGTCGATACGATCACCCCTGGAAAAAAACAAACAAACATGCATCCATGATCTGCCTTCTTGCAAAAAATACAAATTCCACATTTTTGTAGATAGGAGCTTGAAACTTCTACAGTAGGGTTCAAAACGTGTCGTGTATTGTCAAAATCTGAAATATTCTCATCAAAATCATGTTTGTTATTACCAAAATGTAATATGATGAAATCAAAATCATGTCTGATATTATCAAAATGTTGCTAACTGTTTCCAAATCTTGTGTGGTATTATCAAAATCTTGTCCGATATTATCAAAAATCTTGCACTACCTTATCAAAATCGCTTAATATAACGATAATCATCTATATCATTATCAAAACCTTATTTGGTATTATCGAAATCATGCATGTTATTAGCAAAATCTAACATAGTATTATCAAAATTTTACCTGGTATTAACAGAAAATTTTCTGGTACTTTCAAGACGTATCTAATATTGTCAAAATCTAAAATGGTGTCATAAAAATCCTGTCTACTATTACCCAAGCTTAAAGTAGTACTATGAAATCGTGTTTGCTATTATCAAAATTATCAAAATATAGCCATTTATGACCAAAATATTGTTTGGTACCATCCAAATCGTGTCTGATATTATCAAACATCTTGCACTACAATATCAAAATTTCGTTTGATATAATGAGAATTTTCTATGGTATTATCAAACCCATACGTGATAATATCAAAATATTGGAAGCTATTAACAAATCTTGCATGGTATTTTCAATATCTTAAATGACATTAACGAAAAATTTTCAGTTAAATCCAAAACATGTGTTCTATGACCAGAATTTAATATAATAATTTATAAATCATTCTTACTATTTTCAAATTTAATACAGTGCTGTCAAAATTGCGTCTGTTATTTTCAAGATTATCAGAATCTTGTTAAATATTATCAAAACTAATCTGATATTATAAAACATCTTATATTACAGTATTAATTTCTTACATGACATTGCTATGGCTTGCTAGGTATTATAAGATTATGTCTTGAATTTTCAAAATCAAGAAAGATATCATAAATTTAGATATACTATTACCAAAAATTAGATATTAGAAGAATCCTTTCTGGCATAACTAAATCTTACATGTTGTTAATAAAATTTATAATAGTGATGGCAAAATCGTGCCTGATACTATCAAAGTATTATCAAATATTGTCCAAACCTTGTATAGTATTATCAAAATCTTGTCTTATATTATCAGACATCTTGCACTTAACAAGATTATTAATATCTAGCCAATTATTATCAAAAAACTGTTTAATACTATCAAAATCATGTTTGATATTATCAAGCATCTTACATTACATTATCAAATTATTGACTGGTTTAATGATAATTCTCTATTGTATTATCAAAACCGTATATGATATTGTCAAGATCTTGTAAGTTATGAACAAATCTAGCATTGTAGTATCAAAATCTTACCTGACATTCGCAAAATATTTTAAACTAGAATCGAAATGTTTGTGCTATCACTAAAATCCAATATCGTGCTATAAAAATAATTTCCACTATTTACAATATTTAAAATAGTGCCATCAAGATCGTCGTTGTTATTGTCATGATTACATAATCTTGTCAAAAAATATAAGAACTTGATACTTTCAGTGAGTTTTATATTTAAAAGTTTAGATGGCACCATGTTTTTGTGTCACCATTTATTGTGGCTCGCCATGCTAAGTGAACGTACACAAACATAACTTGAAAGCAGTTAACTCGCTGCAACCTAGCGTTAAATTCAGTAATGGTGCCATACAAAACTAAAGCCGAATAGATGGTAGCAATTGAGGTAGTGAAAATGTGTCACCATCTAAACTTTTAAATGTAAAAGTCAATGAAAATATCAATTTTTCATAATATTTGTGCTATCAGAAGTCGCGTGCTATCAATTATTTGCAAATAATGTGCTATCATACTACTACCAAAATCGTGTCTGCTGTTCTCACGATTATCAACATCTTGTCCAATATTATCAAAACTTATCTAATATTTCCAAACATCTTATATTGCAGATTCAATGGCTTACATGATATTACCAAATCTTACTGGATATTACAAAATCTTCCCTCGCATTATCAAAGTCTTGTCAGATATTATAAGTATCCTATCTGGTATTACCTAAGCCTCACAATTTATTAACAAAATCATGCATGGAATATCAATATCTTCCCTAATGTTAACCAAATAATTTTTGTTACTGCCTTATATTAACAAAATCTAGCATGATTATGTCAATTTCATGTATGTTATTATCAAAGGTATTATGGTCATTACAGGTATTATGTCACTCTTGCGTGATATTTTCAAAATCTCTTCAACTACTATGAAACTTCCAACGGGAATTAAAAAAGATACTTCTTGGTACTATTCAAACGTGCCTGATATTGTGAAATCTCAAATAGTGTCATCAAAATCATGTCTGTTTTTATGAAAATTTACAATGATACAATCGAAACCATGTTTGATATTGTTAAAATGTTGCCAAGGGCTTCTGAATCTTTTGTGGTATCTTACACTATATTAATTCTCTATTGCATCATCAAAACCTTACGTGTTATAATCAAAATCATGCAATTTAACAACAATATCTTGCATGATATTTTCTAAATACTACCTGCAATTAACAAAATATTTTCTGGTACTATTAAAATGTGTCTAATATTGTGTAAATGTAAAAGAGTGTCATCAAAATCATGTATGCTATTACCCAAATTTAACGTGGTTCTTTGAAATCGAGTCGGCTATTATCAAGATTACCATAATAATGTCATATATTACCAAACTGTTGTGTTTTACCATCAAAATCCATCTGATATAAATATAAATCTTGCACTACGATATCAAAATTTTGATTGACATAATGAGAATTCTTAATGGTTTTATCAATACCGTATGTGCTATTGTCAAATGTTTCAGGTTATAAACAAATTTTGCATGGTATTTAGTCTTAAATGACATTAACAAATGTTTTCAGCTACAATCAAAACATGTGTGTCATTACAGAAATTTAAAATGGTACTATTAAAATAATTTTCGCTATTAAAAAAATTATACTTAGTGCTATCAAAATCGCGTCTGTTATTTTCAAGATTACCAAAATCTTGTCCAATACTATCAAAACTTGTTTGATACTATCAAACATCTTATATTGCAGTATTGATGTCTTGCATGATACTACCAAGTCTTGCTAGGTATTAAAAAATCTTGTCTTGCATTTGCAAAGTCTTTCCAGATATTATGAATATCCTCTCTGGTAAAACCTAAGTCTTACAAGTTATTTACAAAATCCTGCTTGGTATTATCAAAATCTTACCTGATATTAACAAAAAACGTTTTGTTACTATCTGATATTTTCAAAACCTAGCATGATGATTCAATTTCGTGTTTTCTTATTATCAAAATAATATCAAGTATTATCTCAATAGTGCGTGAAAGTATACAAATCTGGTCAATTATTAGAAAATATTATTAGAAAGGACAAGAATCCTCCACCTGGCATTAACAAAAATATCTTAAGCTACTATCAAAAAGCGCCTGATGTTATTAAAATCTGAAATGGTGTTATCAAAATAACGTCTTTTACTATCAAAATTTAACATAGTACCGTCAAAATAATCCCTTGTATTGTTAATATTTTGCCAAGTGTTTCTAAATCTTGTTTGGTATTATCAAAATCTTGTCAGAAATTATCAAGCAATTTGTGCTACATTATCAAAATCCGACATTACATAATGAAAATCTTCTATGATATTTTCAGACCTTTACATAATATCATCAAAATGTTGTAAGCTATTAACATAAATCTTGTATGATATTATGAAATTTTTACCTTATATTAAAGAAAGTATTTTGGTACTATCTAAACATGTCTGATATCGTCGAATATGGCATGATATTATATAAATCGTGTCTACTATTACAGATTTGAACATAGTTCGATCAAATCGTGTCTGTCATTATCAAGATTATCATTAGCACTAAACTATTTTATGATATTATCAAATCTTGTCTTATACTTTCAAAGTCTTGTGAGGTGTTTTGAGATTCTTTTCCAGCCTCACCTGAACCTTGCAAGGTTTTGTCAAAATCTAGAATGGTTTTAGCAAAACCGTGTCTTGTACTATCAAATTATTATCAAGCCTTACCAATTTCGATGATACCATTAAGGATTTTGTTAATAACTTACAAGACTTCAGTTACATTAGAGATGATGCACATCATATCTGATAAGACTTCGATAATGCAAGACAAGATTTCGTAATACCTAGCAAGATTTGGTAATATCATTTAAGACATTAAGACTGCAGTATAAGATGTCTGATAATATCATACAAGTTTTGATAATATTTGAAAAGATTTTGATAATCTAGAATATAACAGACGCGATTTTGATAACACTATGTTCAATTTTGTTAGTAGTGAAAATGATTTTGATAGCACTATATCATATCTTGGTAATGTCAGACATGTTTTGATTGTAGCTGAAAATATTTTGTTAATATCATTTGAGATTTTGATAATACCATACAAGATTTCATTAATAACTTACAAGATTTTTATAATACACATATTGTTTTTGATAATACCATAGTGAATCCTCATTATATGTTCACCTATCTGGTCAATGAACCTTTGTTTAAAGTCGATAAAAAAAGTAAAACTATGGCTCCAGATATGGAATAAGTGTGGTCGGACAAGTTTTGGGTGTGTTGCTGATCTCAAACGTAAAACTAACACCAAATAAAAACGTTATCTGAGGTCGGTACGTTACCGCGGTATAGACTTCCCTGTGAGTTGGAAAGATTGGCAAAAAGTGATCAATTGGGACAAGTTAAACGATTGTACTATGACAAGTAATTACCTTCCACATTCAGCTTGATATAAATATTATTCCTCAATTTTTTTCGGTGATATAAATATTCAGTGCGTTCTGTATATACTCGCCTTCTTATCCCCCTCTTTAATGCAACGCTTTCGCGACGCCATATAGTGCCCATATCTTTTTCTTCCGTAATCAATGCTGTGAAAAGTTTAATATCAGGTTAAATATATAAGGATGGTATTTCTAGGATGCAAATTCCAATTGATTGCACCCCCTTATATCTCACTTTAAGCTTATTTTTCAAATGTGTCTTCAAATGCACTTCAAGCGTACCTGAGAGTTTTATGTGTAGCACTTTTTCGTCAATTTTAAAAAGGGGGAAGTCCCCGACTGATTGTTCCTGTTATCGATCTATTACTGTCTGTTGTAATATTAGCAAGGTTTTTGAGTATATCCTTCTACCTTTTATGACTAAAAATATTATTGAGTGTGAGAACCAATTTGGTTTTCGGCATGGGTTGGGTTGTCAGCATATGCATAAGATTCTGTCTTCTTTACCGGCTGATAATTCTTCCAAGGGAAATATTCTTTATAGTTGTGCTTTGGATCTTTCCAAAGCGTTTGATTGTGTGGTTCATATTCAGCTCCTTTTTGCGTATGCTGAAGACTTGCTTCTGATTCGTCGTTCCAAAAAGCGTCTTTCCCAAATTGTCTCTATAGTTTCTGATGATTTCTCTGATACTGGCCGTTCATTTTAATATAGATAAATGTGAGTTTCTTCCCTATAAATCTATTACTGCTACTCCTTTTCACTGTAAAATCTTCACCATCCTTCTTACTTATTGTATTCGTTATCTTGGTATCTCTATTACTAACAATCTTTAGAGCTTACATCAGCGTTCTGTTTGTGATATAAGTAAAAAAATTCAGATTGGCTATGCAAAGATTTTTGTAAGCAGAGGGAAGTATAATAGACGTGTGCTGGCCAAACTTTATTCTAATTTCTGTGATTGTTCTGTCCTTTATGTTTCAGGTTCCACCTTGGAGAAATAACCGGACTCTTGTTAGAACATTTTCATTTCCTGATTCTTCACAGAAAACTCTCCAGTACAGCTTCTGTACACCTATCCCCTCACCACTGTCTTATCTGTTTTTTCGTTGATTTTGTGTGTCTATTTGTTTTTCTCTTTGTGTTTCTTAAATTTTTTTACTCCACCATATTTACTTTATGTATCGTGTGGGTGAAAAATAAAATAAATAAATATCAATCGAAATTTTGATATTGTAGTGCAAGATGTTTGATAATATCAAAAAGGATGTCCATGGTACCACACAGCATTTGGTAGTACATGAAGATATTTTGATAATCTTGACAACAGCAGAAACGATTTCATAGTAATACGTAAGATTCAGGTGATAGCAGACATGATTTTGATGAAACCATTTTAGATTTTGACAATATCAGACGCGTTTTGATAGTATCATGCAAGATAGTATCATGATAATAATAGATAATATTTTGATAATATCATGCAAGATTTTGGTAATAGCTTCCGCTATTTTGATAATACCTAGTAAGGTTTTGATAATGCAGCCAAGGATTATCGCTATGTCAGGTGAGATTTTGATAATTTAGTGCAAGTTTAACAATGTCAGGTAAGATTTTGATAATACCACACAAGACCTAGAATAACTTAACAAAATTTTGATATTATCAGACATGATTTTGACGGTACCATGTTAAATTTTGTTAATAACAGACATGATTTTGATAACACCATTTTGTATTTTGACAATATTAACCATGTTTTAATAGTACCAGAAAATATTTTTGTTAATACCTGTTAGAGAATTCTTATCACGTCAGATAACACTTGTTTTGATTTTTATAATAACATACACGAAGTTCATGTCATCATGCTAGATTTGGATAATATCAGGTAGTAATAAAAATATTTTGTTTATATCAGATAAGATTTTGATAATACCATGCATGATTTTGTTAATAACCTTCAAGACTTAGGTAATACCAGAGAGGATACTCATAATATCTGGAAAGACTTTAAAAATACAAGACAAGATTTTTTAATACCTAGCAAGACTTGGTAATATCATGCAAGACATCAAGCACCATTTTAGATTTTGCTATGGCAGACCCTTTTTGATTGTAGATGAAAATATTTTGTTAATGTAATCCGAGGTTATGACAATACCCTGCAAGATTTTTGCCAGGTTATGACAATACCCTGTTGTTGCATCTCTGACCCGTGAAAATTTCAGAATCTCCTCTGGTCCTGATTTCACCTCTTAGCGTAAACTGCGTTCATTCCGTATTTCAGAAATTTTACAGGTGATTTTTTTTTAATCCAGCCTTATATTGGATATGGTTGCTAAGGCTTGTTGCTAGGCCTCTTGGGTAACTGTAAACTATGTTTTCATGTAAGTATGCAAATTTTGTACCTGTTGGAATGTAACCAATATGTACCGGATGTCTTATGCTAACGAGATGTGCCGTCTGCAATATGTTAATGAGATTGAGGGTATATACAATGAGGTTTCTGTGAGTCCTTTTGAGGCTCTGGTGATATAATAAATCATGTATCTGCTGGAGTATTGCCCCACAATTACTATGAAGTTGATTTTCATCCGACATCTTCTTCCGACTCTTTTCATATGTAATTAAAAGAATAGTTAATTTTTATAAGTTTGGTGAAAAGAACATCTTTATTCAGTCTAAAATTTCAGCGGAGAGAGGAGTTTTCTGCAGGAGGGTTTTTCCACGAGAGAGATATCCGAGGGGATTTTTACTTGAATTTCTTTTCTTTGGAGATTACAGCAAGGTGTGACGGGTCAGCTAACATCTGATCTAATTGACATTCATTTTCAGTGTTCAATTTGCTGTTGAGTTTTCACATAGAAAATGTCTTTTCAAATTACAACGAGAACATAGTCTTGTGCCATTTATTAAATGAATATGTTATTGTTTGGAAAACTTTTAATTACTTGCAAAAACAGACTGGAATGATCTTATTTTTTACTTATTATTTTTAGTCTATGCTTAAAGAAAGACCTCGTTTTTCAGTTTTTTCGAATAAATCCCTTTAATTTCTAAACTATATATTTGACGCATTAATCGATACTAAAAACAAAAGTCTGCTTTTACTTTGGTAAACATTGTAGTTAAACATAGGGGTGGTCTCTGGCGTGAATATGGCAAAAGAGGTACTGGGTTTGGTTTAATTCATATAAAGTTAATTAGAGCTTTCTACATAACTTTTAATATTTTTTCATGTAATTCATTTCCATTTTATTATATTGTCAGTCTTTTGACCATTGCCCCCCCCCCCAAAAAAAACCTAGTGTTCATGCAAGAACGTCGCTATGTCAAAACTAGCAAAATTATAATCTTAGCCCACATATCGAAGTGTAGTAAGCAGGCCAATTAAGTCAGAATTTAATTTTAGTAAAATTAAAATATTAAGACGCAAAATACAAAATGTAAAGAATGGAAATACCCATTTTTACTAAGATAAAATTTGAAAATTAAATGTAATAGAATCACATATCTTGGTACGTATAGGCTTTGAAAGGAAATTGAGAAATAAACATTTACTTGCTTATGTACGTCTGTGGTCTGGAATTACGTGGTTGACCTATGGTATTATGGGACCGAGTATGTTTTCTATAATTAATTGCTGGGTGACCTTTGTTTCGTTTTCCTTAGGAATACCTTGGTTAATAGAACCGTACCCATAATCCCTCCTAGGACAAGGTTAAAAACCATTAATCATCACAAAAAAATCTACGAAAGCTTCGGAAATTATCAGTGAAGATATTGTGAACCAAGTTTATAATTCGATTTCCCTTGAATATAATGCCAAATTTGAAAAAATTGAAACAACCCTTCGAAAACTTTATAATGCAGTGAACTTGCTTGAAAACAAAATCTCTAAATTAGAAGACAAGTTTGACCAACTAGAGCAGGATGCCTTACTTGATAGCCTAATTTTCTACGGTGTGAAACCAAACCCCAATGTGGAACTGAGAGAAAATCTTAATGGAGTGATAACACAAATAATGGGCTTGCAAGATTTTAAAGAAATGGACCTCTTAAAGGCTAATCGATTCCGCATGCCTGCTAATCAAACTGAGAATGTGAAAATCGCCCCAGTTCTAGTAAAATTTTCAAGCTTAGATACTGCTCGTAAAGTGTTTGCAGCAAAAAGTAAGTTGGCAAAGTCAGGTGTATTTGTTTTAGAAAACCTAACTAAAAAGCGTCGGGATCTATTAAACGCGGCTCGTAGCACCTTTGGCCCAAGAAGTGTTTGGTCTGATCATGGTCAAATTCTAGCCAAAGTTACTGGTGAAACTCGTATACGCAAAATAAATTATTTGCATGAATGTATTAGTATGTGACTGGTTAATATTTTCTTGATGCGTATCCTTTCCTAAGTCATTCTTTTTTACAGTTTCTTTTTATTTCGTTTCATTTATTTATTTATTTATTTTTTTTCATGCTCATGGTTCATCCCGATAGTACCTTCTGTGCTATTAATTATTTATGTGTTTATAATCCTTTAACCGGTTTTTCTTTCGTAATAGATTTAGGTAAAGATTTCTTTTTTGTTCATCTGGTGATTTAAATGGACTCCAAGTAAAACCTGCTTTTGTCAATATTTTAAGTCGTGAGAGACGCCTTTGCGAGCTTGAAAATAATCCTTTTGATCTAATTAGTATTGTGAATAATTCTGTCGGTCAGGTTAATTAAAACCTGACTAATATAAACCCTGTTTGTAATAGTAAATATGTTTCGGAATTGGGGGGAGAGGAGGTTACCAAAGGAAATTACTCTCTGACTGCACTTCAGCTTAACATTCAGGGTCTTTCCTCGTCAATAGATAATTTAAGACAAATCGTTTCGGATGAACAGCCTGATGTTGTTGGTTTGTGCGAGACATTTTTGGATTCTGGCAATGAAAAGCTATTGGATATCCATGGCTACAAAATGGAACATATAAACCGCTGCAAGATGGCTAAAGGAGGTCTTGCCATGTATATATCTAGTAATTTGCATTATTGCTTACGGGATGACTTATCAAGGAATTTTGAAGGTATCTTTGAGTCACAATTTATAGAAATTAGAGTTAATGGTATAGATCTAATCATAGGCAATATTTATCGTTCTCCTAGCGGCGCGGTTTCGTTGTTTCTTCGGAATCTTGAGGAAATACTTGACATAATATTGAAACGTCCGTGTCAGTTAATCATAATGGGTGACTTTAATATAAATTTGATGGATTCAAATTCTTCGGCTTCAGTTGATTTTCTTTCAACCATGCTTGCCGCAGGAACTCTACCAACTACATCCATTCCCACACGAGTAACTAATGTTACAGCTTCTTTGATTGACAATATCTTCTCTACGCTTTGCTTGAAGAAAAACTCAATTTTAGTTCCTGATATCTCCGATCATTTTCCCATATATTCGCGGTTCAGTTTTAATCGGGGAAGGAATAACCGGACTCAAGTGTTTGATTCCTATTCTATTAGGTTTGGTGAGAATGAGTTATCTCTTCTTGGTTCTAAATTAGCGAAAAATTCGTGGAGCTTATTTGATAATGACAAGGATTTTTCTTGTTTATTTGAGTCGTTTTATGGAACCATAAAAGAGGCTATTCTTAGCATTTGTAAAGTACCACCTTCTAATCACAGGTCTAAAAGGATTATTCCTCTAAACCCATGGATGACATCCGGACTTCTCAAAAGCTGGAGAAGGAAAAATAATCTCTGGAGGTATTATAAATGCGCTACACTTTCAACGAGTGCTATTCGTCTTTGTCAATTCAAGATTTACCGGAATATATATAATTCCTTGTGTAGGAAAGCCAAATCTCTCTATTATCTAAATAATTTTGCTGCGTGTAATAAGGTTATTCGTAAAACTTGGAAGGTAATAAATTCTGTGCTTAAACCTGGTTCTCAATATAGCTCTTTACCTATGAGTCTGGTCATTGGTGATGAGACTGTAGAGGGTGAGCTTAATGTCCAAGAAGCATTTACTTCATTTTTCGCTAGTATTGGTAATAATATCGCTTCCACAGCTACTTTATCTCGGTCTAAGTCGGACTTTAGATCTTACCTCGGACCGTCTTGTGTTAAGTCTATGTTTCTAGAGCCAGTAACAGAAATTGAAATTACTAAAATTGTTAATGGCTTGAAAGACTCATCTTCATCTGGGCCAGATTCTATTCCTACTAAGGTAGTTAAATCTATTCTTCCTTCAATAGTTGTGCCTCTTACAAAACTTGTTAATCTTTCATTTAAATATGGGGTTTTTCCAGATCCTCTCAAGCGTGCTCGGATTATTGTTCTGTATAAAGGTGGACCAAGAAATGATCCAGCAAATTATCGACCAATTTCAATTTTATCAGTATTTAGTAAAATCTTCGAAAAGGCTATGCTTTCTCGTCTGCTTAAATTTCTAAAATCTAAAGAGTTTCTTCATGATTTTCAATTTGGTTTCCGAATGAAGCACTCCACGGAGCATGCCTGTATGACCCTTTTGAATTTTATACATTCTGAATTGGATTCGGGATTAATTCCGGCTGCTATATTCCTGGATATTCGCAAGGCATTCGATTCCTTAACCCATGAAATTGTTCTATCGAAGATGTCTCATTTTGGCATTAGGGGTAATGTATTTTCTTGGTTTCAATCTTATTTGAATGATAGGTTAATTTCTGTCAATCCACAATTTAATTTCTGTCAATCACAAGTGAAATTTGGCGTCCCTCAAGGATCATTTTTAGGGCCAGTGCTATTTTTGATTTATATAAATGATCTTTTTTACGCAGTAAAAAAGCAGAAACCTATTCATTGCTGTAGACTCTGTCATCCTAAACCTTCCCTTGCCCATAGTGCCAGCTATAGTTCGCCATCTTCTGATGTCCTTGTTTGTTTTGCTGATGATAGCACACTCGGCACTTCGGGGAACTGTGAATCCGAACTTCGATTAAACTTGGAATACTCGTTTGAGAGAGTAATTTCATGGCTTGATGCTAATTTTCTTACCCTAAATTATTCAAAATCCAATTTTTTGATATTTTCGCATGTTTCTCAGATTTATCCCAAGTTATCAGAAATTCATCAGCCAAATTGGATAATTCACAGATCTAAAGATCGATATGTTCGTTTTTTGGGCGTTCTTGTTGATGAAAACTTGTCTTTCAAGCGTCACATTGATTTGATTAAAATGAAGATATGCAGGAGTCTCGGTATTTTAAGGAAACTCAAACATATTTTCCCTGGATCAATTTTGGAAATCCTTTTTCACTCCTTGATCTGATCTTACGTTTCCTACTGTCCAATAGTATGGATGTCAACCTTTCCTTCACTGTTAGAACCACTTTCTAAGGTTTATAATAAAGCTAGAAACCTCATTAAGGAAACTAACCGTTCAAGAGTTATCCCATTACTTGATCTCGAGTCACTGTATATTCTTTCGTGTGCATGTTTTACTTTTTCTCAGCTTCATGGTGACCTCCCCCGTCCCCTAAGTGTTCAGCCATCTTTCACCTCTGATCAGAATAATTATAATCTTCGCAATACCGAAAATCATATTCAAGTTCCTTTTACTCCTTGTGTAAGGTCAGACTTTAATCCTTTAATTGCGAGTTATATTGTATGGAATAAGTTGCCCGAATCAGCTCGAAGGTGCCACTCATTCGGTTTGTTCAAAAAAATTATTAAAAATTCATTGGCTTCTTAGAAATTATTTTATCTCTTTTTATATGTGTACATGCGTGTATGTATGCATATATATTTCCTTATTATTTCATTGGAGTCTATTTTATCTACAGATCTACACAATAAATTTAGTCTATTCAATCTATTAGTCTATTTAGTTTTGTTTTCTATAGTTTTTCATTTTATTTATATTTTCCTCTCTTCTCCTTTTTGCTCTTCTCTCTGTGAGTAAGTGATTATTTTTTTTCTTCTCTGAGTAAGTGGCTCGTTATTCTCCCCTTTTTTACAGGCCAAAGAGCCTTTGGGGAAATAGTAAAATGTAATATTGTATGTGTGTTTCGTGATGAATAAATCTTATCTTATCTTATCCATCTCCACTAATAAAAAAAATATATTATCCATAAATAAAGATTACTGTTCATCTCCACAATCATGCTAATTCATGATCAACTATAAAAAGGAAAGTGTTTTAGTTGTAGTTCTCAAGAAAGAGTAAAGAAAACGAAGTAAGAAAAAATCTTACAAATCTCTCCGCATTTCTTTTCATCCTTTGGTACCGGTGTGATAGAGGATTTGCCAACTCCTTTGACCATGGAGAATCACTTCTTAGCGGTAAATTTATTTGATAGACCCGTCCTTGCACCTCATCAGCTCTTTGACATGTCCCATTAGTGCCAATGTATGGATACTTACATTCACAAGTGTAGCTAATTAAATCTCTTGCAGGTACACAGGTAGAATTAAGCGTCATGCATAGATCCTCTTGATCAGAAGGGCACGAAGAAAACATCTCATTTGAATCTAAAAATAGGCAAATAAACCACGTGTTTAGCTAGTGTAAAGGCTATTATTTATCCTTAAAATCTCATTTCCCCCCTTGCAAAATCCTAAATACTGAGTTTCTAACAAAAAAATATAATCAAGAAACAGAATAGTAACAGTCATAAAACAGGAACAGAAAAAAGGAAGCCATATTTCATATGGGTACGAAAAGTTAATTTTTTTTTCTCCTTTGAAACCCCTCTAGGGTTTATTATTCATGTGGACCAATCCATTTCTTACTGTTTAATGGTGCTACTACTCCAACCTGAATGGAAACTAGCATTGTTTAGTTAATTGTGGAATTAAGCTATAAATCAAGTTTTATTCCAAAAATGATCAGTAGCTGAAGGGTTAAAAAATATTTGTTTGAATTGTCCCCTTTGGCAATATTTCTGTAATAGCTGTCTTAGATATATTAATAATAATTAGATATATTATACAATTATTATAATAATTAGTATTAATATATTATAGTATTATAGTATAATATAATATAGTAAATTAGTATATAAATATAATATAATATAATAGTATATCATATAGTAAATTAGTATTATAATTATTATAATATAATATTATTAATATTATATAATTATAATAATTAGATATATTATTATAATTAGATTATTAGATATATTAATAATAATACAAAATTTTCTCTATACAGACAGAGTGTCGATATCAGTCAATCAACATCTTTGGCATAACTACTTAAATGTAAGTGCCGTGACAGCATAACTTTAAACAGATAGCCGCACAGAGAGCACCCTAAGACTAACAAGAGCTAAGAGCTCATATGGCACTTGTGACGAGGTTGGAAGAGCCAAGAGTTCATATGGCATGAGCTCTAGCAAAATTTTAGGAATCAATAGATTGCTTTAAAAAGAAAATCACAGGCTTAATGCCGGTCAGGATTAGAAATAAGAGCTCTGAGTCACGAGGTCCTTCTAAATGTGAAAATCCTTTAAGATCCGATCACCCACTCATAAGTTAAAAATACCTCAATTTTTCCTCTCCCTTCAGCCCCCTAGATGGTCGAATCAGGGAAAATGACTTTATCAAGTCAATTTGTGCAGCTTCCTGACAGACCTACCAATCTTCATCGTCCTAGCACGTCCAGAAGCACCAAACTCGCCAAAGCACTTAATCCCACCCCCTAACTCCCGCAAAGAGAGCGGATCCAGTCTGGTTAGGGGAATCACGAATCTAAGACATTTATAAGCGTTTTCCAAGATTTCCGGTTTTCCCCTCCAACTCCCCCCAATATCAAAAGATCTGGTCGGGATTTGAAATAAGAACTTTGAGACATTAGTTTCTTCTAAATATCAAATTTCATTAAGATCCGGTCACCTGTTCTTAAGTTAAAAATACCTCAATTTTTTTTAATTTTCTAAATTAACAACCCACAGCTCCCCAAAAGAGAACGGACTTGTTCCAATTGTGTCAATTATGTATATATAACTTGCGCTTATTCTTCCCATTAAGTTTCATCCTGATCTCTCCACTCTAAGCGTTTTCCAAGATTTCCGGTTTCCGAGATTTCCGGTTTCGCTGTCCAACTCCCCCCAATGTCACTGGATCTGGTCGGGATTTAAAATGAGAGTTCTAAAGCACAAGAGCAATCTATATATCAAATTTCATTAAGATCTGATTACCCATTGGTAAGTTACAAATACCTTATTTTTTCTAATTTTTTCAAATTACTCCCCCTCCCCAACTCCACCAAAGAGAGCGGATACGGTCCGATTATGTCAGTCACTTATCTTGGACTTGTGCTTATTTTTCCCACCAAGTTTCATCCTGATCTCTCCGCTTTAAGCGTTTTCCAAGACTTCCGCCCCCCCCCCCCAATGACACTGGATCCAGTCGGAATATAAAATAAGAGATCTGAGTTATGAGGTCCTTCTAAATATGAAATTTCATAAAGATCCGATGATTTCTTCTTAGGTTAAAAATCCTTCATTTTTTAATGTTTTAGAATTAATCCTTCCCCCCAACTCCCCCAAAGAGAGCGGATCCGTTCCGGTTATATACATCTGGGACATGTGCTTATTTTTCTCACCAAGTTTCATCCCCAACCCTCCAATCTAAGCGTTTTCCTAAATTTTTGGCTCCCCCGAACTCCCCCCAATTTCGCCAAATCCAGTCAGGATTTAAAATAAGAGCTTTGAGACACGATTTCTTTCCAAACATCAAGTTTCTTTAAGATCTGGTTCCTCCTTCGTAAGTTAAAAATACCATATTTTTTCTAATTTTTCAGAATTAACCCTCCCCCATCAACTCTCCCAAAGAGAGCAGATCCATTCTGGTTATGTCAATCACGTATCTAGGACTTGTGATTATTTTTCACACCAAGTTTCATCCTGATCCCTCGGTTCTAAGCATTTTCCATGATTTTATGCTCCCCCCCAACTCCCCCCAATGTCACCGATACGGTCGAGATTTAAAATAAGAGCTCTGAGACACTATATCCTTCGAAACATCAAATTTCAATAAGATCCGATCACTCCTTCATAAGTTAAAAATACCTAATTTTTCTAATTTTCAGAATTAACCCTCCCCCAACTCCCCGAAAGAGAGTGGATCCATACCGTTTATGTGACGTATCTAGGACTTATGCTGGTTTTTCCCATCAAGTTTCATCCCAATCCCTCCACACTAAGCGTTTTCCAAGATTTTAGGTTTCCCCACCCCATCTCCCCCCAATGTCACCTGATCCGGTCGGGATTTAAAATAAGAGACGCAATATCTTTCGGAATTTAGCTCTGAGACATGATATCTTTTACAACATCAAATTTCATTAAGATCCGATCACCCGTTCGTAAGTTAAAAATACCTCCTTTTTCTAATTTTTTCGAATTAACCGTCCCCCCCATCTCCCTCCCCAGATAGTCAAATCGAGGAAACGACTATTTCTAATTTAATCTGGTCTGGTTCCTGATACGCCCGCCAAATTTCATCGTCCTAGCTTACCTGGAAGTGCCCAAAGTAGCAAAACCGGGACCGACAGACCGACATACAGACAGACAGGCCGACAGAATTTGCGATCGCTATATGTCACTTGGTTAATACCAAGTGCCATAAAAATCTATACTAGAAATTGAATTTAGACCGCTTATCCAAGTCAACGCAAAACATGAATGCTCAGCAATGAAAGTTCAAGACATATAAATTGATAACAAATAATACAATGCCTAGTCATGGTAATACAGGGACACTGGCAACTCAGATTAGTTCAATAAAGGCATAAAGGCAACTTAAGACTCCGACCCTTAAAACCAGCTAAGCTAGTAAAAAATGTTACGAGAGTCATGTCAAAACATAACGCAAAAACATCTAAAATTCAAATTAACACAGATTGTAAGTCCGTCCATAGTAGTCAATTCAAAACAGCTATGCCTACTACTAGTGAGAAACAGAGATTCGATATATTAAAAATGATGCATACTTTGACTTTTTTTTTGTTGAAAACAAAAAAATTCAGTTGTGCTCTAAACATACCAATGTCGAATTCAATTAAAACTCAATCTTTACCATAAAGAGTGGGTGACTAGAGAGGGGAAGCCTTTTCATGTATAAAAAAAAAAAAACAAGTTTTTTCAACTGAAAGTAAGGAGCGACAAAACGAACAGAAATTACTCCGTATATGAAATGGGTTGTCCCCTCCGCAATCCCTCGCTCTTTACACAAAAGCTTTTAATTGTTTCAAAAAGCAGAATTGTGGCAAAGAGTCAAACTTTAGCGTAAAGAGCGAGGGATTGCGGAGGGGACACAGTTGGTTACCACGAACTCTTTGAAAGAATAACCTCCTTGTTTTGAGTTTCAATCTCGCTAAATACTTTCAATTTAAAACATTGTCTTTCAAAATTAAAATCTTGTTTATAATGCCATACACAAAATTACCATAAATACAAGGAGGGTATCATTCCGTCGAACACAACTCTTTAAATCAAAGTTCAGCTTTTTCAAAACAATTGTTTAGATAGCCAGAGATAGCTACTTTTTAGATAGCTAGCTTAGGTATTTCCATGCGTTCTGAATTTCACTACATAGTTCCAACAAGATCGTTTCCCTGTTTGGAAGATTTTGATTCAAGTTTCTAAAACTATACAAACTTTTCAGGTATCAATAGCAATGATTATTAACTTTAAATTTATTAATTTATTCATTTAAGTCAGCAAAAATCATAGGCTTTGCTATTGCATAAATGGTTGTCGCTACTTCTTTTTCTTAGAGTTTTGGTTCCAGTGACAGGTTTCTGTCTTTATATATATTTTTCTTACGAAACAATTGATCCGGTGTTCTCTAAAATATGAGGAAGATTAATATTCCCTCTTTCAACCACCACTTTTGACATCCAAGTTGAATGTTTGCATCATAATGCTTTGAGAATGACAATAACCCTAAAAAATAGCACCAATTAATGATTTAACCAAATACATCAACATATGAATTAAGTGGGCTTACGAGATAACGAGATTAATTATGATGTCGTCACTTCTAAGGTTTTCAAGGAAACAACTTGGAAAATCTCTTTATTGTTATTATTTTTGTTGATGCCCACATGGATGCTGGTAGAACGGCCAGTGGGCAATGCCCCTTGAGAATCATGAGAAAATTAAGAAATAAATATAAATAGGAGAATGAAGAATATGCCCGTTTTAGCATCGGTGAAAACAAAGCTCTTGGTAGCAAACTACCCTCCCCCTTTCTGTAGTGTCCTTGCAGCGCTTTTGATTTCCCCCTCTCACACCACTTCACCTTTTGTGCTGGCGAGCTTGCAAATTTCATCATTTATGTTCAATAAAAAAAAATATTTTCTGCAAATAGACAGGAGCCATAGCACCCCAGCACCCGTTTTATAGCCCGAGTTAAAAGATTTTCTTGGGATTATTAACCGTTGATTGTGTGTGGAGTAAGTGCATCCTTAGGAAGAAGGCACCGCCATTGTGGTTTGATGCCCTATGTATCTTTTTTCGGAGGTTGACTGTTTACCTTAATGTGTAATTACCTGGAAACATTTATTGCAAAATTACCAACACAGACATAATAACAACTCTAGAGAAATTCAGCTATTTATTAAAGCATTCCCTCCTGGATATTTTATCTTAGGCTTACATTTGCACAATTCGGCTATTTATTCAGAGGCTAAAAAGGCAGAAACGGCAAAAAAATTAGCTGAAATTAGTTTATATATTAATATCCATGCTCTCGTTTTATCTGAAACCTTGGTAAAAATCTAAAATATGGATAAATTACAGAAAAAATAGACAAAAACTATATATGTTTATCTACCAAAGTGAGAAAATTCCACGAGAATGCTGTATTGGCTTTGAGTGCTGTGTTTAAGTTTCTTAGAATCCAGTTTCTGCTGCAATTTTATTGAGAATTATGATCCAGAAATAGAAGAATGAAGTATTTCATCTTATAAATGACCGTGATTAGGGTGGACAAAGTTCACCTTCCTTTTATAGACCTCAGAACGTCTGATTCCCCACACAGCCCCAGGGAAAGGAAATTAAGGTATGCAATTCACCCATTGCTTATATTTAAGAGTAAAGCTGTTGCGAAAGGTGGCCATGTTTGACCTTTATTGTCCAAAAAACGAAGGACATTCAGATGAGCCTTTCTGAGATTTTTGAAGGGAGTGTTAGAATACAAAACATGTTATGTGTAACTCGGGAATGACTAAGTATATTGATTTTGAACTTTCAGCAGATGATGAGAGAGATATGCAATTGACCAAAAGGCCATATTTGCACACTACTACTACAACTACTACTACAGCTACCGCTTCTTTTTAAAACTCAAAAGTGGTCGCAGGCCAGGTAGCCCATTCCATGTCCACTTTTCCCCAATGCCACCAATAAAAATTTTGAGATTGCCATTTTGTTCAAAACAGTCCAAAGATCATGAAATAAGGCCTTTGGGCTCGACACAGCCCCTCAGATCCTGAGCACAAGGGTTGTTTGCTATAAGGTTCTTGTTAAAATTATAAGTTCTAGTGCTTTTTCTAAGAATCAAGAGTGATTGACGGTTAACCAGCTTCCCACCCATACCCGTCAGTTCTCGAAATACACCCAACCTAAATTTTAGGAAAGTTGTTTCGTTGAGTATAGTTGAAAGGTTCAGTAATTATGCCCTTGGAGATTTTACTTTCCAGAGCCCTCAGGGTAGGGGCTATAAGTTAGGTAATTCGTCCGTTGTTCAGATTTAGTATATGCTAGTGAGAAAAGTGTACATATTTGACCTTTTGTTATATTTACAAAAAGATAAAGGGCATTCAAGTGATCCTTTCAGAGAATGCTGAGGTGATTATTGAACTAAACCAAAGCATTTTATGAGCATACGGGTTGTCATAAAGGCATAACTCGAGAATGACTGAGGATATTAATTTGGAACATTCAGAAAATTCTCTGTATCACTGTATTAGTAAGTGATTATGTTTGATTTGATTGTCCGTCAAAAACCAACGCTAATAATAAAATTTAAAATTTAAATGTGTATAAAATTAGAAGAGTTGATTTTAATAAAATTATGAATAACCCTGAAGGGCAAGATCCTAATTTTAATTACGGAAAAAATTTGAAAAAATTATTGATAAAGTGTTTGTGCAGGAGCTGCGATTTGTGGGTTCTAGAGTCCGGTTGTGGGTGGTCATTCCAATAATACATCTTAACGTACATGGACGGAATTCTCGGTTTGATGATATTGAGTTACTATGTACAAATCCACATCTTGCAGCAATTGACCTGTGTGAAATATTTTTGAACAGTGAGAATTAGCTGCTTATTGATATTCCTGCATATACGTGTAAGTTTTGTACCAAAAGATAGTAAAAAAAGGGGGGACTTGGAATTTATATTTTGGATAATCTACCCGCTATCCAGAGAGATGATTCGTGTACAAGCGTCGAACAAGTTTTTGAATGATTGTTTTTTTAATTAAATTTAATACTGGTGAAAAAGTAATACTCTGTGGAATATCTTCAAGTGGATTTCTTCAAGTATATATCTTCAAGTGGAATATCAATACGAACGATTTTTTTTTTTATCTTTTGGAAGAAGTACTTTTGAAACATCACTTGAAAAATAAGGAATAATCCTAATAAGTGACTTCAACTTTGACTTCTAGGATATATTATCTAGTCAAACTTCCAATATTATGTCGCGGATCATTTCATTCAGGCTAGTTCCTTGCATAAATTTAGCGACATGGGTTTAAAATCTATCAGAACCTTCAATTGATAAAGTTTTTTTTTCCAACAATTCATTCATGATCTCTAAATTACCTGATCACTTTCCAATTGGGGTCCTGCTGTAACTTCTTTGGATTTCTAAACGTTCAATAATTCATGATAAACCTGTATTTCAATGTACACCAGCAGAGCTGGACAAACTCAAATAAATTCTGAATGCTACTTCGTTTGATTTTGTGCAACATGAAGAAGTTAATATAGGAATACTATGATAGGATATTTGATCAGTTTTATTATAATGTCAAAAGTATGTTTTTGGAACATTGTTCGAAAACCACCGACTAGTCGGTCTAAGAGATCAACACCCATAGCCCCGTGGATAACAAATGAAATTCTAATGACAATAAAATGAAAGCAAAATATCTGGAAAGCGCATAAGAAAAGACCAAGTAATGACAAACTAGAGACATTTTAATTTTACTGAAATATGCTAAAATCACTGACACTTAAAGCTTAAGTGGCATATGTTTTTTCTGAAATTAATATTAAGAAAACATGGGATGTGATAAAAGAGGCTACACGAAAATCAACAAAACCACTAGGTTGCCCCGAATATCTGAAAATAGATGATGCGTTGATTACAGATGAAGACCAAGTTCGGTATAAGCTAATAAAATTTTTGCTGATGTGGGGGGAAAATACAGCGGAAGGTATGCCTCCTTCTTCTAACGCCTAGTCTTGGAAACAGTTTGTTGGTCCTCCGTGATCTCAACCAATGGTTCTCGAGCCAGTCACAGAGCAGGAATTAGCAAAAATAGTTTTATTCCTCAAGATTTCTTCTGCCAGTTTCGACCAAATTCTTGCTAAAGTCATTAAGTTCATTCTTCCATGAAATAAAAGCCATCGTATCATTTGCTTAATAAGTCATTCTAATTAGGACTTTTCCATCAGCGACTAAAGTTGGCACGAGATATTTGTTTTTTCAAGGGGGCGACCGTGAGGATCCAGGAAATACAGGCCCATCTCTCTCCTATCCATCTTTCCTAAATATTTGGAAAACCAATGCTTAAGGAACCAATGAGTTATCTTGACGCTAAACAGTTTTTCCATTAGCATCAACATGGATTTCGTGCAAAATATTCAACGGAACCTGCTTGCGATACGTTTCTTCATTTTATACGGCAGTAATTGGATTCTGGTTTCATAACTGCAGTCATTTTCCTTGATTTTTAGGAAAGCTTTTGACAGTTTGACCCAAAAGATCTATATCGATAAGCTCTCTAATCATGGAAGTCGTGGGAAGCAAGTGTCTTGGTTTTCTTCATACCTCACTAGCCGTTCTATCACCACTGAAGCTTCACATGACCAAGTTCCAGTAACTTATAGAGTTCCCCAATACTCAAGTCTTGGGCCTTCACTTTTCCTCATTTACATCAATGACTTCTCTTGGCTTTTTACTACTACGACACCAAATATTTGCTGTGGAATGTGTCATAAATAGGAATCCCGAATTTCACCAATAAATGCATCAAGAAAGCATGTAGAATTAATCGCACTGTATATATAGGTCCATTAGGTAATTTTGACCTCATTGATCTTCATACCCTGTAGCTGCGTCAAATATTCTATTCTATTTAGCATTTCTAGGATACTTGTTGGATCGGAAGTAAAAGAAACGATGCCATCCGCGCATTTCAGGTCAGACAAGTTAATGCCCACCCCCAAAATGAAACCATTAAAACTCGAGAGTTCTCTTTCTAGAACCTAATCAATACATAAATTAAACGGAACGCGGGATCACATTGAAGGCTTCAATTTCTTCACCCAACACTCCTACAGTTGCCTTGCAATGCTCATATTGGGCCTCTGGAAGCTCTATACATTCAACCGATATAAAATTTTCTACCATGACTCGTCAAGAGTTTTTACGGGTTGCAGAGTCAAAAACAGTGACGAAATCCAGAAATATGTTAATTTTTGGAAGTTGAAGCGTTCTTACTGTTAAAGAATAAGACGAAAGATGAAGATATAGTCAGCGCATCTTCTCTCTCTGCAAATTCTGAACTGATTCATATGCGTTTACTCAACTCTTGCTCCCCCGAACCTTTTGAGCATTATCATCGTGAATACTTTGGTGGCGATGTCCATGAGTGATATCCTTCTATAGTTTCGGCTGTCACACTTTTTCCCCTTTTTAAATACTGGGATTATTATTGACACCTTCTAATCAGACAGGAAGGTCTCCTTCTCCCATATGAGACTTAGGGAGGTGACTTATTAATTTTTAACCGTTTAATCGCATTTGGTATTTCTCTGCTTGAAGGTTAAGCCATGTCAGTTTCATGCGGTGGTTTTTCAGCTTCTGGTAGCAGTGTAATCGACCCATCTTGCGCATCTATATTTGGCTTAAGCAGGTTTATAAAATGACTCCTCCAGTAGTCAAGCTTACCTTATACGTCAGGAGTTGTATTTCCTTGATGGTCTTTTAAGGGACCGGTGATAGGAAGCTTTTTTCCTGCCATTTCTTGGAGTGTTCCATACAGCCTACTTGGGTAATGATTTTTCACTGCTTTATCCATATCTAGGGCTACCGGGCAACGTAGTGATTTTTTTGCTGCAGTTGATGCGTTGGATGCCTGTCGTCTAGCCTCAATTGGTGTTACAGATTCCTCTGAGACGCAATGTTTTCTCAGCTTTGCAGGAAAATAAAGGATAACTTCGGCAGCTATCATTTCAGTGGTGTTCCGGAATGGTTTCCCTAGGAAAGTGAGATCTTCCCAACAGTCTGTCAGACAAGCAAAATGGTTCTGTAACTTCAAGCAAAAGCCTTCTATCACCGATTTAATTTTCAGTTTCTCCATGTTTAACTTCCTTTTTGAGGGTTGCCTCTTCCTCATAATCAACTTCAGGAGTATCTTTGTACCTACAAGCGTATTATCACTTCCAGATTTAGAACCTGGGAACGCTCCTCTGTAAGCTCAAGAATAAAAGACTGAGGAGCACCAACGGTGACGGATCTATATATGGCCAATTTGGGCAGCTGGGGAGCCATTGTTTGAGCGCAAAGCTATTCTTAAAGTGGTTTTGTGTTAAAAGACGATGTTGGTGATTGTAAAGTTATGGGATCTCGCCTAAGTGAACTGACCAACGATATATATTTGCAGTGAATGTTGAATTTTTTTTTTCAATGGTGGCAATGGTCTTTTTAGGATTTTAAAGGCTTGATGTAAAGTGGAGATTCCAAACACTCTAAAATGATCTACCTGACTTTTAGAAGTCAATCTAAAGATAGAGAAACAGGTATAACACTTAAAAAAAGTAATAGGATAGAAAAAAGAAGAAACAAATAAAACACATTTTGAATAATAATAATCCGAATATTCCGGCTCCACATCTGGTATCCCTGATTAACGTAGAAAAAAATGAATCGAAAAATAGTTTGTATGAATTAAACACAACATATAAAGAAAATAACACAAAAAAATTAAACTCAAATATAAATAAGTTCTAAATATAAGTGCAATCGCTGATAATACACAAAAAAGAAAAATATAGTCTTCAAACAGTGCCTTGTACAAATAATTTTCCGTCGTACAATTTTAATTTGAAAGTCAAAATTTTACTTTTTATTATATATTGCATTTTTTATTTTCTGTTTCAATATATGTTGTGTTTTTTCAGTTTATGTTGTTTTTTTTTCCGTTCATTTTTTTCCCGTTGATAAGGTATCCCAGACGCGGAATCGTAATATTCCCATTGTTGCTATTCAAAGCTTGTTGTTGATTTTTCAATTTTTGTTCCACTATTTTATTACAATATATACTCGTTTTTCTATCCATATCCTCATTCAGAAATTCTTTAAATGGAAAGGCAGTGTAGTCTAAGAAATTACTCACCTCTAGAATACTTCTCTTCGTTCCTATAAGCTCTCAAGCTGTCTTCAAAGTTGTAATATTCAAACTCATCAAAATTTCTGAAAGCTCCAAGAATTGGGTAGTCAATACAGTTACTTGCTAAGGCTTCGCAAGAGCAGAGAATTTTTGACTCTGGATTACAACGCTGTTCATGGTTACATAAAGAGCATGGCTTAGCCTCTATAATAAAAAAACTATAATGGGTGACTATTTGTTTTTTGAGATTATTCCTTATATGAGGTCGACTGCTCCCGCCTTTTCCGTGCTGTTTAAGTTAAATCTTATAAGGCCTAAAAGGCTTCTTATTCTCATTTGACAGCCATTGGTTTTAAGATGTAATTCTTACAAGGGGATGAAAACAAGTCAAACTTTATCATATTGATTGGGTTGAAGAGAGTGCTGCTCCCTTCATAAATAGATTGATTTTTATCTGTTTTAGGTTTTTGTGTCATCTTTAACTTTTATTGTATAATTTTTTTTTTTGCGATTTTTGTTTCAATAGTCCAGGGTCACCCTAGATGTAATGAAATACTACCTTAAATGCAAATGATATTCTTGTCTTTAGAAGGCATGGGGGCGTCAGTCCTACTCATCTCTATTTTTACTTATTTTGAGTTTGACTCGGTTATTATTTATACTCAGTATCTTTTTTATATATGTTCGTTTTTTATTGACACAGTCTTTTCACTGGTAAAGAAATCAATGTTTAAAATACTTTTGTTCTTTTTCTATAATAATCGATGTATGGGCTTACTATTTAAATGCTGGACAGAATTTTTCAAAATTTTTGAGTACTGTAGGCTCTTTTAAAAATCTGCAAATATATTATATTCTTTGACATAGTTTTACGCCCCCTCAACTTTTCCTTAAAAATAAATCCCAAATTTTCCTAAAGCGTTTTATTTATGCTATTTTTACAACCTGGATTCACTTACACTTCGATTTAGTTCAATGGTAAGAGCAGAAGTAGTAGTAGCACCAAAAGTTTTAACTTAATACTCTCAGTTGTTCTTGAGATATTGCTAAGACGTCGTATTGACAGCTGGAACACGTAATTCCTTTTAATGAAGTTTTAAAGCACCGTAAACATTCCCTGAAAGTTTCTAGCTTATCCCCTATTCTACTCTTGAGACATCTCGCCTGGAAATCATGAAAACCAGGATGCACTTAAGCTATTTAAATACAATTCAATATTAACAGTAATAGCAGAATTAGTAGTAGTAAAAGTAGCAGGGAAAGTTATAGTAATATTGGTGAACCCTATGAGTTTCTACTTAATGTCCTAAGTCATTTCTGGGAAATTAATTATGTAACGCTTTGATAACCTATATAAACATAGTGTGTCTTGTTTAGCTGATTAGCTTCCTTGCCGTTATCCAAAAGCTTAACTATTAGCAATGGCATCAGCAATAGTAGTAGGCGTATTAGAAAAATTAAAAGTAGGAGCAATAGGAGTAGTATTAGTGATAGCAGTGTTTGTATAAGTAGTAGGTATTAATAGTATTCACATTGTGCTTTTTGGTCTAGTTTAATAAGCCTACCTCATGCTCTGAAAGTTTCAAAAAAAAATTTTCTGCCGTTTCTGAGATATTCTGATACTTCCTGTTGATAACCTACGTACATGCTAGGTTTTTCGGTTTAAACCAACATCCTCCTTAACAGACCCGAAAGTATCAAAATACAACCATTAACATTAGCAATATTTGTACTAACAGTATTAATGCTACTGCTAAAGATAGCAGTAGTAGTATTCACATAGTGTAGTTCTTAACTTTAGTGTATTCTTTAAGTAGCCTTGAAAGTTCTAACCTAACACTCAATGCCGTTGTTGAGATACTTCTGATACGGCCTTTCCACAGCCTGCATACACAGACTGTGTCTCAGTTTCATTTATCATTCCCCTTAATATTTGCCCAATATTTCTCCTTAATACAATTAGCCTCAATAGTGGTACTAGTAGTAGTAGTACAAGTGGTAGTTGGAGCAATATGGATTAAGTCCCTTTTGGTTGGCTCAACATCCCCCTGAAAATGCACTGAAAGTTTCAACTTCATATTCTAAGCCGTTCCTGCGATACAGTTGTTACACCTTTTATAAAGCTTGTACCAGGATAGTGTCTTTCAATTTAGTCCATCATCCTACTCATCATTACCTAAAAATTTTACTTTAATAACTTTAACTTCAGTAGTAGCAGTACCGGTCATCGTAATGCATCTTAATGCTAGTTGTAGTAGTATTAGTCATAGTAGTAGCAGTAGTAGTAGTAGTAGTAACAGCAGTAGTAGTAGATGCACTAGCAGTAGTAGTACCAGTCGTAGTAGCAGTAGCAGAGGTGTGCAAATTTTGAATTAGACCTTGTTACCACATCCCGTAGCAAATTTTCAACTTGAGACACTAGAACCTTCCTGGATTATTGCTGATACGGCTTTTTGACAAACCACTTGCACAGGTTGTGTTACGATTTAGTTCAAAATCCTCTAAAACATTCTCTGAAACTTTCACCTTAACACCATTAGCCTCGCAAAATGTAGTAATCGTAGTAGTAATGGTAGCAGTAATAGTATGCATATAATGTCTTTTAGTTATTTCATAATCCACATCAACACACTCTAAAACTTTCAAATTAATAATCTAAGATGTTCTTTAAATATCGCTGGTATCTCCTTTTGACAATCTGCACGCTCATAGTCTGTTTTGCTTTAGTTCAAGATCTCTTTAGATATTCCTTGATATCTCCATTTTAATACCTTAGTTTCATTAATTGCAACAGTTGTAGTAGTAGTAGTAGTAGTAGTAGTAGCATTAGAAGCATTATGCACATGACGTTTTTTTTATTTTTTTTCAAAATCCCCCTCTAAACACGGTGAATGATTCAAATTATTTCTCTAAACAGTTCTTGGGGTATTTCTCATACATCCTCAAAGATGGTGTGGTTGGATTTTGTTCAAACCATGATTTTGTTTGTGGTTTGGTGTGGTTTTGAACACTGTCTCTGCATACCCCTTAATATTCTCTGAAATTTTCACCTTTTTACGCTTAGCTTTAGCAGTAGTTATAGTAGTAGTAGTAGAAGTAGTGGTTGAAGGAGTATTACTAGCAGTAATAGTAGTAAGATTAGTAATATTCCCAACAGTAGTAGTGGCAGTTCTAGTAGCAGAAGCAGTATGCATTGTGATATTGTGATCAGTTGAACATTCCCCTGAACATATCTTAGTGTAAGCATTTATATTCTTAGCCTTAGTCTTAGTTGTAATAAAAGTAGTAACTGCAGTTGCAACAGCAGTTCTAATACTGGTAGTAGCTTTAGTAGTAGCGTGCACATATTTTTTTGATCAATTTATATTCCCTCTTAAGCCTTCCCTAAAATGTCCAACTTAATCTCCAATGGAATTCCCATACGATAAATTTCAACACATGTTTTGTTTTTACATGTAGTGACAGAACAAAGAAATACAACAAAGTGATTTATGATTTCATTAAGTCTGAAATCCTCTTAAAGGGCTGTATTAAGTGATAAAATGATTTTATGTATCCTGCAGTACTAAGTATTTCAAAATAACTATATTTTTATATTAAAGTTAATGTTAAATTAAAATTATTATATTAAATATTATATTAAAATATTATATTAAAATTTAGTTAATCCTACAAAACGCCCCTTAGACGAACCTTCATGCAGTTCAGCTGCATGCACTTGAATTGTATGTAAGTTGAATTAATTTTGATTTAGTTCACCTTTCCCTCAATATTCTTTTAAAAGTTCACCTTCATGCCTTTAGTTTTAGTAGAATTAGTTTAATATTAGTAGTAAAATTAGAAGAAGCAGTACTAATCATAGTAGCAGTTTTGTATCAGTAAAAGTAGTAACAGTGGTACCAGTAGGTTTATTTAAAGTAGTAGTATTTTTCTATTTCCCTTTTGATCTGTTGAACATCCTCCTCATCATGGCCTGGAAGATTCAGCTTGATACGGCAGGTCGTTCAAGAAATTTTTTATCTGTAATGCCAATTCATCCTCTGATGATAGGGCCATTAGATAAGGTGTATTGTGTAACAGTTAAACTAACTTATTAGTAGTTTTAATGAGTTTAATCATGGCTGTGCTCATACAATTTTCCCCACCAGCGTCTTGAAAACCTCTGGCAATTCCATGGTATGACTAAAGTCTTTTTATTCATGTGCAAAAGAAACAGCAATGGCTTCATGTTCGTCATCTCGTTTTAAATTTGATAGATCGTACACATCTGAGAGTTTGGCCTCGCAGTCTAAGACCACCTTGTCACTCGGTAAGAGTGAATTATGAAAACTCTTGAATCGCAAGATGACCCTTTCACCGATAACTGTTTCCGCAAATAGACATCCCTGACGTTAAAGGTGCCTCAAATGGTTCTTTAACTTTGATTTTGTATGGATCACTGATAAACATTTGACAATAATGACGTGAGATATGCTTCTTACCTTGAGTTAAAACAAGACTAATATCTTTAATTGGAAAAAATATCCAATCAAATCCAGTTCCTAAGTGGGCTCGCAAAAAAACAATACCCTATGATTTGCCGATCCAGTGCATGCAGCCCTCATTGAATATATTTCCCTTTTTTATCTTTAAATTCCCCTTCTCCTCAAATTCTGTATCATACTCTAAAATAATATCAGCCATCTTTAAGTGTGCATTTGCCCGCTCAAAGTATCTATTCCTTTAATTTTACTGGGTATTGACCGTTTAAACAGTGAAAATCTACTTTAAGAAAATCTGCCTCTTCTTAACTACCTAATTGTCCAAATATGTCTTACTGACACCTTTCCCACGATGGGGTTTGCGAGCTGCTATAAGAAATTTATATTTGAAGCACTCTACCCCTTTTATCTAAATTTTCAATAAATAAAACCACTGACCTACTTCCCCCATCACTATAATTATCCGATGTAGACACAATACTATTCACCCAATATAAAAATACACCCTCAAAATTGTGCAAGTCCAGGTGAAGTCTTTGCATTTCATTTTGCATATAATGCAAATACACATCAGCTGATTTTGCGTTAAAATAAAATATTTTGTGGGACGGAGGCTTTAATGCCATCCCTACCCCTACTCTTGAGTCTTGAATTTCACTCATATTGGAGTATAGTATGCCTGTAAGATCTGTAATACTACTCGCCATAAGCGTGTCAAATTAGTTCCAAAAACTCAGCCCTGTAATCATATGAATTCGGCAAGGCAGAGTTTGACATATAAAACTCTGGCAATACAGGGGGTGCTACTACATTCTTTTGCCCCGCAAAACTACCATTTTGTCTTACTTCAGCATCACTGTGATTAAGAGGGATGGAGTACTGATTGAAATCTCCCAGTTTGCTCAACAGAACCTTCAGGTGCATCCAGGGCGAAATGGTCAACTCCACCATTGTCACTCCTTGATACGTCTCCTGATCGATGACTCCTGTTTGAGCTGGGTTAACGTCCACTGAAACATTAATGGAAGTTGAAATATCACTACTTTCGCTTATCCAACCAAACCAATCTTCCAACAATTTGTTAATGAGATCATATTCTTTGCTGGGGTTGGGGGGGGGGTCAAATATATGCAATTAACAATAGGTTGACGCCATTCTCTGCAAATGACCTTGCTACTGCGATCTAGAAATAATTAGTGAATTTATTTCTTTGAAACATTTACTTTTTAAATCTGTATACGATTTTTTTCCAACATGATGAAAAACTGTGAATTAATCTTTCAAAATAAGTTGTTTGATTAAACAAGATGTAAATATTTTAAATTTTGTGTCAAACTACGTTATTGCTCAAAACGTCCTGAAAATTTGTAATTTGAGCTTAAATATGGTTTTTTGCTTTTTACCCAAAACAAGATTTTTATTTTTTTTTCTTTCTTAGTTTTTATGGCAATTGGTGTTCACCAAGTGACCTATAGCGATCGCAAATTCTGTCGGTCTATCGGTCAAACTGTCTGTGTGTCCCAGTTTTGCTAGTTTGGGAATTTCCAGATAAAATAAGACGATAAAATTTGACAGGCGTATCAGATACTATACAAGATTAAATCACAAATAGTCGTTTCAAATTTGTGTCAGTCAATGTGTTTATCAAGTCAATCAAGTCAATTTGTGTTTGTTACAGCTCCCACCCCCTCCAAATAAAAGGATAAAAAGTTTAAATTAAAGATGATATATATCTTACAATCCATTTTACTTCAATAACTAAAAAGAACTTATAAATATATCTTGATAAGACAAAACTGTGGTGAAAAATCTATTACCCATTCTCCCAACAAAGATAAGATAAATATTTTAAACTGCTAACCTCTTCCACTGTTGAATTACAAGCCCCATTCCGACTGCATGTATTTGCCAATACTCCTCTATTTTTTTCAAGTATTGATAATAAAGTTTAATTTTCAGCATCTCTAATAAAAAAGGGTCAATATATGCTATTTATACTGACACTATAGTTAAAGTAATTAATTACAGTGAGGGTATTAAGCTGAAGCACTTAGGGAACGTTTAGGTAGAGTCTCAATTAAATAGAAAAAAATATATATGTAAGTAGGTTTTCGAAAGGGCACATAAGCAATTTCATAGGTAGTGCTGCTCGATAATAGCTAGCAATATCATTGAAACTCTTAAAGAGTCCAAATATATTGAAAATTTAAACTTCTAATGCCCTTTTTAATGGTCATAAGATATTGGAGGGCAAGCAGCGCTCCTTCTACGCCCGTTCATTTTCTAAGCACATCCAGGCAAATTTTGTGACAGTCATTTTGTTGGGCATAGTAGAGCGTCCAGTAACAATATCTCTAGAAAGATTGTGTATGTCAAACCCCAGAATATATTTAATTGGCCAATTATGGTTTGAAATTAAATCTTGCTTTAAAACTAAATCAAAAGGCACTGCGTTTATGATTGCAAGAAAGACACCTTCGCAACATATCTAAAACAATTAAATGTTTTAAGTTGAAAATTTATGGCTACTAATATTACTACTTTTGCTGTTACAATTTAAATAAACCGAAAGCGAGTAAGTGTATCCAGATTGTCAAAAAGCATAAATAAAAAAAAATTGCTGTGGTATTAAGTTTTATTCTTCTGGTCAACTTCAGGAGGTATTATATTAAATTAAATAATACTATTTTTTTTTTAGTATTAACAATAGATGAACAAGTTTCTCCAACAAACAAATAGCAGGTCAAACTGGATTCTTATAAAGAAATTAAATACAAAAGAAGTTTTTTTTAAACTGAAAGTAAGGAGCGACATTAAAACTTGAAACGAATATAAATTACTTCGTATATGAAAGGGGCTATTTTCCTCAACGCCCCGCAGTTTACACTAAAGTTTGACTTTTTCTCTTAACTCTACTTTTTAAAACAGTAAAAAACTTTGGCTAAATGGCTTTCTCATAGTTATATTCGGAAGATTTTAAGAAAAAAGGAGCGGGGGAGGAGGCCTAGCTGCCCTCCAATTTTTTGATTACTTAAAAAAGCAACTTGAACTTTCAATTTTTCACAAACGTTTTCATTAGTAAAAGCCATACGTAACTTACGAATTAACTTACGTAACGAACTTCCAAATTCCTATGTTTTTATTACGTATATGAGGGGGTTCACACCCTCGTCAATACCTCGCTCTTTACACTAAAGCTTAAATTTTGTCCCAATTCCTTAGCAATGACCCCTGAATCACAAACGCCGTAAAATAAATAGTTGAGATTTAAGAATACTTAAGCGTAAAGAGCGAGGTATTACGAGGAGATGGACCCATCATATGCGTAATAATTTCTGTTGGCTTTAATTTCTAATGCTGCTCCTTACTTTCAGTTGAAAAAACTTTTCACATTTATTTTTCAATTGTCTTTTAAATAATGTTAGAAAATCCTGCACCCCCTTTATTGAAATTCTCTCCCCCCATGACAAATTCTTCCATGGAAAGATAGTCCGACATAACCTCCTCCCTCAATTTCTCCCCCCCCCCAAACCAAAAAAATCCCCCTGCAAACACCTGTACAGTTCCCAATAACCATTACTATATGTAAACACTGGTCAAAGTTTCTAATTTGCAACCCATCCTACGGGGACTCTGGGGGAGTAAGTCATCTCCAAAGACATAGTTATTAGGTTTTCCAACTATGGTGAATAAGATGGCTATCTCTGAATTTTGATCTGGTGACTATGGGGGAAAATGAGCGTAGGAGGAGGCCTAGGTTCCCTCTAATTTTTTTGGTCACTTTAAAAGGACACTAGAACTTTTAATTCCCGTTAGAATGATCCCTCTTGCAACAATCTACGACAAATGGGTTGATAAGATCATCCCTGGGGAAATAAAACAAAAAACAAACAAACAAATAAACACGCACCCGTGATCGGTGTTCTGGAAAAATACGAATATCCACATTTTTGTGGATACAGTGCGGTTCTCTGATACGCTAAATGCGATGGTGTGATTTTCGTTAAGATTCTAAAATATTTTCTAAAATAAGGCAAATTTTCCCAGGCTCGCATCTTTTGATGGGTAAGACTAAGCTTGATGAAACTTATATATTTAAAATCAACATTAAAACGCGATTCTGTTGATGTGACTATTGGTATCAAAATTCAATTTTTTAGACTTTCGGTTACTATTGAGCTGGGTCGCTCCTCACTACAGTTTGTTACAACGAACTGTTTGAAACAGAAAAAATATTAATTTTTTCTTCATGAAAAAGGCTCTGTAAAAAAAAATGAAAACAGAAATTAATTTAAAAAAGCTTTGTCTACAATACAAGTTTTCCAAAGAAAAGCAAAGAGCTCCATTAAACCAAAACTGAGCAGAAATAAATCAAATAATCTTCAAAGCGTAAGACCACCACAAATAACCATTGATACATAAATGAAACCCAAAACGGACAAAATTACAATAAGTAACCGAGTCAAACACAGAACAAGCATCAAACTCAAAACTAGCAAAAATTAACATGAGCAGGGCTTATAAGCCCCATGCCTTTTCAAGACTAGAACATACTTTGCACTTTACTAAAAAAAGACCATGGATTTTCAGCTATAATGCGTAAACCGATGGTGATCCCTTGAAGTTTCAATTCGTTTTTATGTATTAAAACCAAAGAATGACAACATTTAAAATGAATTTTGTTTTAAGTAAAGTTCAAATTATGTTCCTGCCTTGAGATGACACGGGGGTTTTCAGCCCTACTCATGTTAATTTTTGCTCGTTTTGAGGCTGATAAGTGTTTTGAGTTTGACTTTGTTATTTATTGTTTTTTTTTCGTTTTGGGCTCAGGACTGGAGCTATAAGTTATGCTTGCTGCCTATCATCTCGATATAAGCTTTTATGAAAGGGGTGGTCGCATAACGTCGGAGGGGGCAAATTCGATTGAAAATCAGAAGTGCTAGTTTCCTTTTTAGGATTCAAGAATTATTTGCAGGCAACCCCCCCCCCCTATGTCCTAATATCCCTAATTGTATATGACCGAAATTTTGAGAGAGCTATTTTGTTCAAAATAGTCCGAACATCATATAAAAATGTCCCCAGGATTGACACTACCTTCCAGAGCCGGGGTCAAAGTATTAAGCTACGCCCCGGGGTTAAATAAGGTTTTTATTGAAATTGAAAGTTTTAGTTAATTTTTTAAGGGTCAAGCATGATTGAAGGGAAATCAAACCCCCACACCCATAACTTTCAAAAACATATCCAATCAAATTTCTGAGACAGCTATTTTTCGGTATAATTGAAATTTCCAGTAATTATGTCATGGGATGTCAACCTCAACACCCTCCCTGCAGCCTTCATGGAAAAAGCTGTAATTTAAGCAATTCGTCAATATTTTGATTATAATGTATTTTATTGAAAAAAGTGGGTTTGTTTGAACTTGACTTTTCTAAAAGACAAAGAGGATTCAAGCAAGCCGTTCAAAGAATGTTAAGAGGAGTGTTGAGCTAAATCGAAAGACGTTAAATCGAAACAGGTATTCAAAAGGGCGTTACTCAGGAATGACTGAGTATATTCATTTGAAAACTTTCGGGAAATGATAAGGGAGATGATCAATTGATTAAAAAAGCAATACTTGTGGGCTACACCTACTGCTAGTACGAGTACCACTACTACTACTGGTTCCACTGGTATGAATGAAGCAATTTAGACCTATAAACATTGGTCATATGTCAGGAAATGGAAAAAAGCTGTTTTTGGCAATAAAGCGTATTTTGATACCTTTCATTAAAAACACATGATATTTTTTAGATTTCTTTTTCTTCAAACATAATCAAACAGTTCGTGGTAACGAACTATAATCAAACAGTTCGTGGTAACGAACTGTTGTAAGAAGTGACCGGGCTCAATAGTAACCGAAACTCTAAAAAACGGAATTTTGATACCAATAGTTACATCAAAAGGATTGCACTCCAATGCTGATTTTAAACATATAAGTTTCATCAAGATTAGTCTTACCCATCAAAAGTTACGAGGCTGAGAAAATTTGCATCATTTTAGAAAATAGGAGGAAACACCCCTTTAAAAGTTATACGATCTTAACAAAATCACACAATCAGATTCAGTGTATCAGAGAACCTTATTATAAAAGTTTCAAGCCCCTATCTCTAAAAATGTGGAATTTCGCATTTTTTGCCAGAAGATAAACCACGGATGCATGTTATTTGTTTTGTTTTTTGTTTTTTTTCTATGTTTTTTCCAGGGGTGATCGTATCGACTCAATGGTCCTAGAGTGTCGCGAAAGGGCTCATTCTAATGGAAATTAAAAGTTCTAGTGCCCTTTTTATTCTACGGCTTTTGTGATTCAGGGGTCATCTTTAAGGAACTTGGGGAAAATTTCAGCTTTAGTGTAAAGAGTGAGGTATCGACGAGGGGTGAGCCCCAATATATACACAATAAAAAATACGAATATAGGAGCTCGCTACGTAAGTTAATTCGTAAGCTACTTATATTTTTTACTTATGAAAACGTTCGTAAAAAATTAAAAGTTATAGTTGCCTTTTTAAGTAATCAAAAAATTGGAGGGCAGCTAGGCCTCCTCCCTCGTTATATTTTTATAGCAACCTGCATTTAGTTTTAGTTAAGCCATTAGTTTGCTCTTCTCAATTTGCAAAAAAGAAAAGATAATATAAAAAATAGTAGTGCGGCCTACCTTAATTAATAGGTCTAATTTTTTATTGTTTGTTTTTTCCTTACTATACACATTAAAATAATCATTGTTATTTTGCTAACAGACATTCTAAGACCAAAAATAGATAATTTTTTTACTTTGTTTAGCCATAACCGAAATTCAGGTATATCAGGCAATTGAAAGTAAATCTACTAACATGTGCCATTATTTTGTGACAAAATAATTTGATATTATTGCATATTGAAGAAAAAAAAAACACCTTGGTATAATCAAGACAAATATCAAATTTGCATGAGAAATAACATCGTTTCAGCGTTATGGTTCCGTATGTCGACATTAAACACAAACACTGAAACCATTTTTTCTTTCAGGGACAGTAAATTTCTGTTTGAATAGACATAATTAAACAGAGATCTTAACTAAACTTATTTTATAAATATCAGCTGTGGACAATCGTAAAATCTGGCATTATTTGTTACTGAATATGTTTATATCTATTGCATATTGAAGAAAAAAAACCTTTGGTATGGTCAACTGAAGTGTCTAATTTGCATGAGAAATAATCTCGTAGTAATTAACGCTACGGTTCCACATGTCGAAATAAAACTCAGAGACTGACATCATTTTTTCGTTCAGGAAAATTAAATTTTCGCTTGAACAGACGCAATCGAACAGAGACTTTGCCCAAAATTTCTCTATAAATATCAACTTCGGACCAATATGTCACCCAAGCCATTAAGTTACAACTCACTGCAGTACCAGGCTACCTTACGTGTGAATACTCCTCCTCCATTCCAATGTATTCAAATCTTCTCTCGCTCCTCCCTCCTAAGAAGGTCCGATTACCCTTAAATTTTTCCTTACAACCTCTTCCTGTCCCATTCGAGGATGACCTCCTTTTCGTTTGACCATAGAAAGATGGCCGAAAAGATGTTAGTTCATTATATAAGTCTTTTTTATAATCATAGCTCAGGTATATCTCACGATATACCGAAACTCAGGTATATCAGACAATTGAAAGTAAATTGAATAAAATGTGGCATTATTTTGTGACTAAATCTTTGGCAACCTGTTATTCTTAACTCGCAAAATCTGTCCTAGCCATTTTGACCTTCCTCTTAATATCAAACAGTTCGTGGTAACGAACTGTAATAAGGAGCGACCCGGCTCAATAGTAAACAAAACTCTAAAAAACGGAATTTCGATACTAAAAGATATATCAAAAGAATTGGATTTTTATGCTGATTTTAAATATATAAGTTTCATCAAATTTAGTCTTTGTCATCAAAAGTTCTGAGCCTGAGAAAATTTGCCTTATTTTGGAAAATAGGGGGTAACACCCCCTAAAAGTCATAGGATCTTAACGAAAATTACACCATCGCATTCAACGTATCAGAGAATCCTATAGAAAAAATTCCAAGGTCTAATCTACAAAAATGTGGAATTTCGTATTTTTTGCCAGAAGACAAATCACGGGTGCGTGTTTATTTGTTTTTTTGTTTGTTTTTTTTTTCCCCAGGGGTCATCGTATCGACCAAGTGGTCCTAGAGTTTTGCAAGAGGGCTCATTCTAACGGAAATGAAAAGTTCTAGTGCCCTTTTTAAGTGACCAAAAAAATTGGAGGGCACCTAGGCCCCCTCCCACGCTCATTTTTTTCCCAAAGTCAACGGATCAAAATTTTGAGATAGCCATTTTGTTCCGCATAGTCGAAAACCATAATAACTATGTCTTTGGGGATGATTTACCCCCATAGTACCTGGGGGAGGGGCTGCAAGTTACAAACTTTGACCAATGTTTACATACAGTAATGGTTACTGGGAAGTGTACTGATGTTATCATTTTTTGGGTTTGGGTGTGGGGTTCAGGGGAGGGGGCTATATGGGAGGATCTTTCCTTGGAGGAGTATCTCATGGGGGAAGAGAAATTCAATGAAAAGGGCGCAGGACTTTCTAGCATTACTATAAAAAAAAAACAATGAAAATATAAACATGAAAAAGTTTTTTCAATTGAAAGTAAGGAGAAGCATCAAAACTTAAAACGAACAGAGATTATTACGCATATGAAGGGTTCTAAAAATGCTTTAGCATAAAGAGCGAGGTATTTAGGAGGAGATAAATACTTCGCTCTTTATGCTAAAATTTTTTTAAATAATTTCAACTATTTATTCTACGGCCTTTCTGATTCAGGGGTCATTCTTAAAGAATTGGGATAAAACGTAACGTAAGTTACGTAAGTTATGTACGTTTGTTACGTAAGTTAATTCTTAAGTTACGTTTTTTTTTACTAATAAAAACGTTCGTTAAAAATTAAAAGATCTAGTTGCCTTTTTGAGTAACCGAAAAATTGGAAGGCAACTAGACCTCCTTCCCCACCCCTTATTTCTCAAAATCGTCTGATCAAAACTAAGAGAAAGCCATTTAGCCAAAAAAAGAATTAATATGCAAATTTCATTTTAGTAATTTATGTACGGAGAGCCAAAATCAGACATGCATTAATTCAAAAACTTTCAGAAATTAAATAAAAAAAAATAAGTTTTTTTAAATGAAAGTAAGGAGCGACATTAAAACTTAAAACGAACAGAAATTACTCCGTATATGAAAGGGGCTTTTCCTCCTCGACACCCTGCTCCTTGCGCTAAAGTTTGATTCTTTCTCGCAACTCTACTTTTTAAAACAATAAAAACTTTAGCGCAAGGAGCGGGGTGTCGAGGAGGAAAAGCCCCTTTCATATCTGGAGTAATTTCTGTTCGTTTTAAGTTTTAATGTCGCTCCTTACTTTCATTTAAAAAAACTTATTTTTTTTTTATTTAATAGCTCTAGGGAGTGGAATTGAGCCACAATTTCCCTACAGCTTGTTTGAAATGAAATTATTTAGATAATTAAGGTAATAGATATTATCCTCAGAGGCTGAATGAAATGAAATAAATTTGAAAATAAAGTAAAAATGGGATTTCTTACCTAGTTGACCAATTTCTATACTTATACCAGAATGGTCACGAAAAAAGTATTCTGATGATTTTGGATTCTTCAAACTATCTTCAAATATCTGTTTGATGTAGTGCTTGGACAGCTGTTTTGCAGAAATCCGGTAACTGGCATAAAAGTCACATTTTTTGGGCTTAAACCAAACGCTTGGTACACTCTTCACAGTGTTTTTATTTTTACAATTTGAATTGATATCTTGTAGATAAACTGTTGCCCCTGGGAATAGACGGCGTGCCTAAAATACGAAAAATAAATAAGTC
The DNA here is from genome assembly GCF_032884065.1 of Artemia franciscana. Classification (NCBI taxonomy): domain Eukaryota; kingdom Metazoa; phylum Arthropoda; class Branchiopoda; order Anostraca; family Artemiidae; genus Artemia; species Artemia franciscana. Next base: position 47,100,438 of record NC_088865.1, read on the forward strand.
TAACGACATTTTCTTTCAGAAAAGTGGCTTTAGACGTAGTTCCCTAGAAATCCAAATATTTTGATGAGTTCTTTTATTTCCAAAGTTTTCAGTTTAATTAATCTATTTCGTTTTATCCTCTTTTTTAGGTTGTTGATGGAAAAATCTGCTCTCCCCCTCCAATGTACGGATTAAAACGACTTCATTTTTGCATGTCAGAACATTTCTTTCTATAATACAATATTTATTTGGAGATAACTCAGAGACAAAAAACATGAAAAAAAAAAAAAAAAAAAGCAGTGACAACGATCTATTTAGTTTATATCCACATAGAAAAATAATCTTAGCATAATCCACATTGCTTCTAAATGCAGAGGCATGATTTGGAGGAGAGAGTTACAAATTAATTGATAAAACCAACAAAAAAGTTTGCATTTCAACTCAGACGGGCATAAAAAAATTATTTGCAACAGCAGCATTTACCATTATCAAAATCGACAATTTTAAAAGGCGCTAAAGGAACACCAATGATAGTAGTAATATTATAGAAAGAGGAAAAATAGACGGGACCATAATTTTGTTACTATTCTACCTAACGTAAAAATTATACCTAGAACAGAATTGTTCAACACAACTTCATATATTAGCAGGTGCTTGGGATTTCACCACTCCCCCTGTAATGACACTCGATTATGGAAAGTTAATACGGTATTGCTCCCTTTATTATGTAGAAAACTCATTTCTTAAATTTCTTAATTAAAAAACATAAGTTTTTTCAACTGAAAGTAAGGTGCAACATTATAACTTAAAACGAACATAAATTATTACTTATATAAGAGGCATAGCCCATCATTAATACCCCGCTCTTTACGCTAAGGTTTGGAATGTGTCCCAATTCCCTATGAATGACTCTTGAATCACAAAGGATGTTTGATTATAATAAATAGCACTTTTAAAAGTACTAATAAATCTTTAGACTAAATAGCTAGGTATTGGCATAGGGGTGACCCTCCTCACGTACGAAAAAATTATTGCTCTTTTAAAGTTTTAATATTGCTCCTTACTTACAGTTGAATAACTTCTTCTTTTTATTTAATTTATGATCGTTTTTGATAAAAACTGAAAAATTCGGCTACCCTCACTGGAAAACCACCTCTCTTTATGAAGAATTCCTCCTTTGAAAGATCCTTCCACGTACGCCCCCTTCGCCTACTAGAAAAATCCTTCCTGAAAACGTCTATGTACTTCCGAATAACCAATACTATAGGTAAACAATTGACAAAGTTCATAACTTTCAAGCATTCCCCCGGGTACTGTATTTTTTTTTGGGGGGGGGGGGGTAGGTCATCCCCACAGACATGAATTAGAGTTTTTGAATCTGCTGGACAAAATCTTCTATCTCAAATTTTTCTATCTCAAAATTTTCATCGGGTGACTTTGGGGGAAATGAGCTATGGAGAGGAGGGCAAACTTCCCTCCAATATTTTGGTCACTAAAAAAGGGCACTACAAATTTTAATTTCTGATCAAATGAGCTCCCTCCCGAGCTTCTACGATCACTGGTTCAACATAATCACCCCTGAGGAAAAATAATTTCATATTTTGTACATCGGAGCTTGAAGCCTCTACAGTAGGTTTCTCTGGTATGCGGAATCAGATGGGGTGATTGTCATTATGGTCACTTGAGGCTTAGGCTGTTTACTCCCTTTTTCAAAAACTGGGCAAATTTTTTAGATGAAATTTACATATTTTTAATAAGCATGAAAATTTAATTCTTTTGATGTATCTATTGTTATTAAGACTTGGTTTCTTAGAGTTTTGGCTATTATTAAGCCACATCACTCATTACTTACAGTTCCTTACCACAAACTGTTTGATTCATTACCACGGGCTGCTTAATGGATAAATATAGGAAAGTCTCCTATGATCTTAAATCTCACCTTGCTTCAATTTAAAGTAAGACTGGAAGCACATTTCAATTCCCTTTTTAATCTCCGTTGCATAGTTATAAAAGCAGCTATCAGACATTTCTTACGAGCTAACTGGAGCGGCAGTTTGTATTAGTTATCGAAAGCCTAAAACTAGATATCTAGTTTATCTATCTGAACGAAATAAACACATTAAAATAGTCTAGCCTCCAGGTTTGTTTCAAACTCATAAAATCAGAAAGCTTAAAGTTACCAATAGAAATCTTTCTTTATATGAAAAATAGTAAAATCTAGAAAAAGTGGAAAAACCAGAATTAAAAAAGGTAAGCTAGTGACACAAATTGCATCTATGTTTTTAAAAAACACAGGAATTGTATAGCTGACATTTCAAGTACCCATAGGAGAAATACGACATTTTCCAAGAAATTGGGTACACATAGAAATTTGATTTGGTTCTTTATTCCTCTTTAGGGTACTTTATTGAACCAGTAGTTGAACATCAAGAGAGGGCTTATCCAAACAAAAAATTGATATCTTGATGCTCACTTTAAGTAGCAACAGAAATTGCACCAAAAAGGTACCAAATTAAGCTGCTGTGTGCCACGTAACCAAAATTTTGGCATAACGAGGCATAACCAAAATGCTATTAAGCAATAATTTGGATGGAGTCACTCAGATTAGAGCTACAAAAAAAGCAAAATACATAGGCTCCCTGTTTCAGACGCTATATTGCTGCTTAATATAATATTTATTACCTTAAAAAACCAGACCTTGTAATTTTTTTTTTATTGCTCAAAATTAAAAATATCCCTTATAGTGTTCTGGCACTAGTGTCGAAAAAAGTCTTGTTTTATCACAAAACAAAGTGCTAAATTGGTAGTGTTAAGGGTACATCCCTTTTTCTTTTACAATGATCATCATTGCTTAAAATTTCATTCAAATTATTTCTCGTTCGTTATCTACAGTTAATCAATCGATATGATTCTTTCTGGTAGAAAAAAAGAAAAAAAAATGGGACTGTTCGTACTTCTCGAGATTAAACCAAAATATCACATTTATGGATTTTTCCAACAGATCGAGCAACGAGCTGTAAGTAAGGAGCGACACGGCTCAATAGTAACCAAAACTCTAAGAAACAGAGTTTTGATAACAATAGATACATGAAAAGAATCGAGTTTTCCTGCTTATTCAAAATATGCATAATATATTCAATTTAATGGTACCAACCAAAGATACGAGTCTGAGAAAGGGATAAACATCCCAAAAGCATCAAAATATCTTAATACAAATCACTCCATCAGATTCAGCATATCAGAGAACACTATTGTAAAAGTTTTGAGCTCCTGTATACAAAAATGTAAAATATTGTATTTTATCCGAAAAGAAAGATCACGGATGTGTGTTTATTTGTTGTTGTTTTTTCCAGGTTCTAGTGCACTTTTTATGTGACCAAGAATACGGAGGGCATCTATCCCCCTTCTCATGGTCATTTTTCCTCAGGGTCACCCGATCCAGATTTTAAGATAGCCATTTTGTTCAGCATAGTCAAAAAATTTAGGAACTATATCCTTGAGGATGAATTACCCCCCCCCCTCCCAACGGTTCCGGGGGGAAAGGCTGCAAGTTATAAACTTGGCCATTAGCTGACATATAGCATTGGTTATTGGAAAATATACGGACGTTTTCAGGGAGATTTTTCTGATGAGTGGGGTCATGGGGCTACGTGGGAGGATCTTTCTATGGAGGAATTTTTCATGGGGGAAGGGAATTTCCAATTTAGGGATAGCCGGATTTCCCAGCATTACTAAAAAACACAAAGAAATTAAATACTAAAATCAAGTTTTTTCAAATGAAAGTAAGGAGCAACATTAGAGCTTAAAACGAACATAAATTATTAAGTATATAAGAGGGGTTCCACCCGTCAATACCTCTCTACTATATGTAGGACCACCGCTGGTACCATTATTATCTCTGGGGCCAACACTGGCACCGCTGTCTGTTCTCAAACAGCACGTCTGTGCTGCTGGCAGTTCCGTTACAGGATGGTAATGTGATCGACCGATTACAAGGGCCAAACTATGGACCAGCCGTGCCAGTGCCTGCTGTCACCACAAACATCTCGAGCTACCTCTTTGGAGGTTAAACAAATCCCCCGTCGATAAGTTAATGACAATATTACTCTTTTCCTATCCTGCTTGGGTTCAGGGAAAATAATATTACACGGTTGGAGAAAATAACGCATTTTTAATCTCCCAAAGATCAAATCTAACAAAACAAGTATATAAAACTGTGAAAACAGACTAAAAACAAATCACTACTTTAGCACAAACAACTTGGTGTTGGGGTGTACCCTAGATTAACCCTGGCCAATCCTGTAAATGAAAGCTTCAAAATCTAGCATTTTTTGAATACAATTAACTATTAATGGCCAAGTCCAGACAGACATAAATAGATCTTATCCCAAAAGTTACCTTTATTGCGAAATTACCGGCTTGGCAATGAGACTTTAAATTGAAAATCATACTATAAGCGAATCCTAAAAAAAGTAATTAAGAAAAGGAAAATAGGTCATTTATCTGAAAAAGAAAGGGCCCCTACCCGTCCCCTGTAAGATTAATGACCACCCATGCGCCAGGCTAGTCCACCCTTACAAACATAAACACTGAACTTCAACTTTATAATATCCATTTGACTTCTTTCTTCCACCACCATCTATGCTGCTGCTTCCACAGCTTAGCTCCGGATCTGTCGCCCGCCACGCGTCTCCACTGCAAAACAACCAGGGTCTAGGTTGTATGGGCATCCACATGAGGTTTGGAAAATTGAAGTCCAAAAGATTAGCGGAAAATAATCGTGCCAATCCAGGCAAACAATCCTCCGGCCAAGCCAGAGTAAATTCAAACCCCCTAATGCACAAACATCGTGGAACCTAATCGTGCTAAGCATGCTTCAACTAAAATTTTTTCACTCTCAAGAATTGACCTTTGTGAGAAGCGTAGAATCAGGTTCTGAACAATCGATGATGTCAGCCATCAAGAAAAATTGGCTAAGTGGCCTCTTAATCTCCAATGTTGAAAACAACACCGCATCTCAATTAAAACGGAATTTCTCTTTGGCATAATTGGAAGTAATCCATAGCCGAAAATACAAGGCCAGTGAAAAAGATAGACGTACAGGGAAAACAGCTAAGAGTCCAAGCGAATTATCAATTAGTTCATTTTGGGTCCCATCCCCAAGAGTAATCAAATGAAGATCGGGCGTTGATATTAACTGAAGATGAAATATAGACCTTAAGCATAAATACCTTAAGCATAAGGTCTGCGGGAAATAATTGTCGATCCCCATGAAGAGTTGCTTCACTCTCAAGAATTGACCTTTGTGAGAAGCGTAGAATCAGGTTCTGGCACAATCGATGATGTCAGCCATCAAGAAAAATTGGCTAAGTGGCCTCTTACTCTCCAATGTTGAAAACAACACCGCATCTCAATTAAAACGCGAATTTCTCTTTGGCATAATTGGAAGTAATCCATAGCCGAAAATACAAGGCCAGTGAAAAAGATAGACGTACAGGGAAAACAGCTAAAAGTCCGAGCGAATTATCAATTAGTTCATTTTGGGTCCCATCCCCAAGACTAATCAAATGAAGATCGGGCGTTGATATTAACTGAAGATGATATATAGACCTTAAGCATAAATACCTTAAGCATAAGGTCTGCGGGAAATAATTGTCGATCCCCATGAAGAGTTGCTTCACTCTCAAGAATTGACCTGTGTGAGAAGCGTAGAATCAGATTCTGGTACAATCGATGATGTCAGCCATCAAGAAAAATTGGCAAAGTGGCCTCTTAATCTCCAATGTTGAAAACAACACCGCATCTCAATTAAAACGCGAATTTCTCTTTGGCATAATTTGAAGTAATCCATAGCCGAAAATACAAAGGCCAGTGAAAAAGATAGACCTACAGGGAAAACAGCTAAAAGTCCGAGTGAATTATCAATCAGTTCATTTTGGGTCCCATCCCCAAGAGTAATCAAATGAAGATCGGGCGTTGATATTAACTGAAGATGAAATATAGACCTTAAGCATAATCTCTGCGGAAAATAATTGTCGATCCCCATGAAGAGTTGAAACCGTGAATAGGGTTACTTGACAAAGGTTTGAATGAAATATGAGGTGACTGGGAGAGAGTATCCCCCAAGGAGTCTAGGTCAGAGAGGAGGGCCACAACTGGCCAATCAGTTGTCCGTTGAGTGAACAGTTCATCATTCATGGTTCCCAAGGGGGGATCCCCTCAAAAAAAAGAGACCAAGTCTCCCTTAGAGTTGATCGGACTAATCTCAGATTCCTTTCCAAACTTTTCCAATCCATCTTGAAATTCAATATCTCCCAACGTTTCCATAACACGTTGTAGGTCGCTCAACTCTGTTTTATAATCATCTTGTTTTATTCTCAAAGGGTCACGGACTTCTTTCTTGCCCCTAAGTTCGTTTTGTGATTCCCCGAAAATTTTGTTGTCCACAATCACGGGCTGAATTTGTAAATCAAATTACTTTTTTAGTCTCTGATTTGTTCTTTACTTTCCTCCCATTTCTTTGTTCCCTGGAATAAATCATATTCAACTTTTAATTGAACTATGGAGTCCTTTTTTTAAATTTTTTGTTGTTGTTTTGTAGTCCTGTTTTATTCCTAACGGGTCATGGACCTCTTCGTTTCGCCTAAGCTCTTTTTTTAAGAAATAAGCTCGAAACCCCCCTCCCTTGGCTCGTAAGTCATCCAAAATTTTGTTTTCCGCCACTGCAGACTGAATCTCAAAATTTTGTCCCTTTGTACATTTCGTTTTTTTTAACTTTTCCCAACTTTTTCAATCGTGCAAAACAATTCGTCTTTGAATTTGAATTGGACTCCAGTGTCCACAATCTTTGACTGCATATCTTTATTGTATTTACTTCAAATATTTATTTTCTCCCTTTTGGTCTTCTTTTCTTTGGCGTCAGTACTAAATAAATCTTCGTCAAATGGGAATTGGATTTCTACATTGAGTTTTCTATATTGTACTGCTATTACTCGAACTTCACGAGGAAAAGGGCGTACGACAAATTTATTCTATGCATTTCTTGATATTACTTGTCAGCATCTAATTTTCGGTTAAATTGTTCTGAAGTTTTATGTTTTCTGAAACTTTTCCCGAAAAATCAATTTTGCTGATCTCATTTTCAATATTACGCGGACAAGCCACTTCCGAATCCCATTTTTCCGGATTATCCACACTTTGAACTGGAGCATTAAGCACTTCGTTTTATAGACAGGGTGGCTTAGCCTCCCATTTCGTTTTATGGGTCGGTCCATCTCCCCACGTAGTCAACGAGACGTTTAATGTTTAGCATTTTTTAACATTAGAAGTTAGCATTTAATGTTTGATAACTTTCATTCCTTATCAATTGATCCTTACACAAATTATTATGGCCATCCGATAGCCTATAATTTATTTGTGATAAAATCTTACTCTTTGAAATCCCCCAGCGGGCTTCTATTTGACCTATCATGGTTCTTCTAAATTTTTGGCGATCTTTTTCTTCATTTGCTTCTCTAGATATTCTGTCAGCCTCCTCCTCACGTTCCCTGGCTATTCTATCTCCCTCCCTTTCTTTTCTGTCCGTCTCTTCTTTTTGAGCCCAGAAATTCATCATCTAAATCATGTCTACCTGCTTTCTTTTTCGGGATCCCCTGCTAGACGTTGAGCTTCTACTACTCCTGTTTCCTGGTTTACTTTGATACTCTCTTTAGTTATATCCTATTATTTCATTTTCTGACTATGATCGTTCTCTATTTGTTCGTTCATGTTTTTATTATCTCTGACCGGCAACTCCCCCTTGTTTTGCATGACATCTGAACGGTTAGCTTGTCTTGTTTTCATACGTATTATAGCTTCTGTGTCTACTTTGTACCCTCTCATAGTACCATGTGTACCCCTTTACGATTGTGTTATAACAATCTCCATATCTTTTTCTCTGTTTGAGCCTCCTGCTTTTGGAAGTGATTCTTTTTATACAGGCTATCTGATTCCTTTTGCTTTTCATGTGTTTTAATTGGTGATCTTGTCATTTTTATGAAAGATGCAAATGCAGAATTTGGTTTAGAACTGGACATTCCTCTCCCAGCAAATCTTAGCTTTCACTTATTGGTGAATTACCTTGCATACTTCAAGCGGGAGTTCCATATAAATATGAATCTGAAAACGATTTGTTCTTTTTCACTGCGGTGGCTTTTCTCGAATTAATATCTAAATCTATTAGTTTTTTTTTTGTTTTCTCGACCTCGTGTTGATCTTCTCTCTGTCCGACATTGTTTCAAAATTCAGCAAACAACTATTATTTCAATCCACTTGAAAATACTTTCTCGAATATCAAACTTCAGGTATTCTCGTGAAAACTGGTCATGTCTCAAATTGTCCATTATTTTTGCAACCTAATCAGTTATATATTAATTCGTAATTTTTTTTTCTAACTAAGCTTCACCCATTCAGATAATCATTGAAATTATGTAAATAATTGCAATAGTGTAAATAATTCCTTATTTTTTTCTTTCAGCGCAATTTGAGAAAACAAACAACGTTTAATCTCCCAAAGGTCATCTCCAACAAAAGATGTATCCACAAACTCTGAAAACAGACTAAAAACAAAGTCACTGCTTAAGACAGAGAACTTGGTGTTGGGAAGGACCCTGGCCAATCCTATACATGAAAGCTTCAAAATCTAGCACTTTTTGAATACTATCAAACAGTTTGTGGTAACGAACTGTAAGTAAGGAGCGACCCGGCTCAATCGTAACCAAAACTCAAAAAAATTGAATTTTGATACCAATAGCTACATCAAAAGAATCAAATTTTAATGGTGATTCTAAATATATAAATTTCATCAAGTTTAGTCTTACCCATCAAAAGTTACGAGCCTGAGAAAATTTGCCTTATTTTAGAAAATAGGGGGGAACACCCCCTAAAAGTCATAGAATCTTACCGGAAATCACACCATCAGATTCAGCGTATCAGAGAATCCTATTGTAGAAGTTTCAAGCTACTATCTACAAACATGTGGAATTTTGTATTTTTTGCCAGAAGGCAGATCAGGGATGCGTGTTTATTTGTTTGTTTGTTTTTTTCCCAGGGTGATCGTATCGACCCAGTGGTCCTAAAGTGTCGCGAGAGGGCTCATTCTAACGGAAATGAAAAGTTCTAGTGCCCTTTATAAGTGACCAAAAAAACTGGAGTGTATACATATAGTAATGGGGCTGGGGGAAATTTCCATCGACGAATTTGCCATGGGGGAAGAAAATCTCAATGAAGGGAGCGCAGGATTTTCTAGCATTATTAAAAAGAAACAGTGAAAAAATTAATATGAAAAAAAATTTCAACTGGAAATAAGTAGCTCCATTAAAACTTAAAACGAACAGAAAGTATTATGCTTATGAGGGGCTCACCTCCTTCTAATACCTCTCTCTTTACGCTAAAGTATTTTTAGTAATTTCAACTATTTATTCTACGGCTTTTGTGATTCAGGGGTCATTCTTAATGAATTGGGACACAATTTAAGCTTTAGTGTAAAGAGCGAGGTACTGACGAGGGGTTGAACCCCCTCATATATGTAATAAAATCATGAGAATACAAAAGTTCGTTACGTAAGCTAATTTATAAGTTACGTATACCTTTTACTAATAAAAGCATTCGTAAAAAATTAAAAGTTCTAGTTGCCTTTTTAAGTAACCAAAAAATCGGAGGGCAACTAGGCTTCCCCCCCTCCCGCTCCTTTTTTCTCAAGATAATTCGATCAAAGCTATGAGAAAGCCATTTAGCCAAAAAATAAATATGCAAATTTCGTTTTAGTTATTCCTCTGCGGAGAGCCAAAATTAAAACATGCATCGATTCAAAAACGTTCAGAAATTAAATATAAAAAAAAAACAATTTTTTTTAACTGAAAATGAGGAGCGACATTAAAACTTAAAACGAACAGAAATAACTTCGTATATGAAAGGGGCTGCTTCCTCATCAACGCCCCGCTCTTTACGCTAAAGTTTTACTGTTTTAAAAAGTAGAGTTAAGAGAAAGAGTCAAACTTTAGTGTAAAGAGCCCCTTTCATATACGAAGTAATTTCTGTTCGTTTTAAGTTTTAATGTCGCTCCTTACTTTCAGTTAAAAAAATGTTTTTTTTTATTTAATTAACTATCAATGGCCAAGTCCACACAGACAGAAAAATATCTTATCACAGAAGTTCATTCAGTGCAAACTTACTGGCTTGGCAACGAGACTTTAATTTGCAATTGAAAATTATATTACAAGCAAATCTAGGCAAATGTAATTAAGAAAAGAAAAACAGGTTATTGATCTGTTTAAAAGAAAGAAAAGGGCAGAAAGCCCCAACACTATATTTTCAAAAGAGCTATTAATTCTAATTTATTCTAACAGCAAGTAAGGACCGTCATTAAAACTTAAAACTAACAGAAATTTTCCGTATATGAAAGAGGTTGTCCCCTCCTCAACGACTTTACCTCAAAGCTCTTTACGCTAAAGTTTGACTCTTTGTCACAACTGTACTTTTTAAAACAATAAAAACTTTAGCGTAAAGAGCGAGGCGTTGAGGAGGGGACAACAACTTTCATATATTGAAAAATTTCTGTTCTTTTTAAGTTTTATTGTCGCTCCTTACTTGCAATTAAAAAACTTGCATTTTTATTTAATTTCTGAATGTTTTTGAATTAATGCATGTTTTGATTTTGGCTCACCGCACATGAAAAATTAAAACAAAATTTACATATGAATTTTATGCTAAATGGCTTTCTCGTAGTTTTGATCGGACGATTTTGATAAGACAAAGAGGCGAGGGAGGAGGCCTAGCTGCCCTCCAATTTTTGGTTACTTAAAAATGCAACTAGAATTTTTATAGCGAACTTTTTTGTTAGTAATAAATGTACGTAACGCACGAATTAACTTACATAACAAACTTCTATATTTTTGTATCTTTGTTGCGTATATGAGGGGGTTCGTCCATTCGTCAACACCTTGCTCTTTACGCTAAAGTTTGATTTTTGTCCCAATTTCTTAAGAATGACCCCTGAATCACAAAGGCCGTAGTATAGATAGTTGAGATTACTAAAAATACTTTAGCGTAAAGAACAAGGTATTGTAGAGGGGACGAACCCCGTTATGTACGTAACATTGTCTGTTCGTTTTAAGTTTTAATGCTGCTCATTATTTCCAGCTGATATAATTTTTTGTATTTATTTTCTCATTGTTTTTTTTTTTAAATGTTGATAGAAATTCCTGGGCCCCATTCATGGAAATTCTCTCTCCTCATGATAAATTCCTCCGTAGAAAGATCCTCCCACGTAACCCCTTACCCACCCCCACCAAAACGCGAAAAAGTCCCAATGAAAACGTCTCTACACTTCACAATAATCGTTGCTATATGTAAATAATGGTCAAAGTTTGTAACTTGCAGCCCCTCCCCAGGCGACTGTGGGGAATTAAGTCGTCCCTAAAGACATAGTTATAAGTTTTTCGACTAGGCTGAATAGAAGGGCTAACTAAAATTTTGATCCGGTGATTTTAGGAAAAAATGTGCGTGGGAGGGAGACTAGATGCCCTCCAATTTCTTTGGTCACTGAAGAACTGTATTAGAACTTTTAATCTCCGTTAGAATGAGCCCTCTCGCGACATTCTAGGACTACTGGGTTGATACGATCACCCCTGGAAAAAAACAAACAAGCAAAAATATCTGTCTTCTTGCAAAAGATACAAAATTTCACATTTTTGTAGATAGGTGCTTGAAACTTCTACAATAGGGTTCTCTGATACATTGAATCTGATGGTGTGATTTTCGTTAAGGCTCTATGACCTTTAGGGGGTGTTCCCTCCTATTTTCTAAAATAAGGCATATTTTCTAAGGCTCGTAACTTTTGACGGGTAAGATTAAATTTGATGAAACTTATATATTTAAAATCAACATTAAAATGTGATTCTTTTGATGTAACTACTGGTATCAAAATTCTGTTTTTTAGAGTTTCGGTTACTATTGAGCAAGGGATGGTCATATAAACTTAGGAAGAGGCTCATTTGACTAGAAATTGAAAGTTATATTTCCCTTTTAAGAATCGGAGGACAACTAGCTCCCCACGTCTTTTGTTCAAAATAGGATATAACTATGTTTGTGGGGTTGATACAGCCTCCCCACGCCTTCCATTCGCCAAATGGGTTGACTCGAAATTTTGAAATAATTATTTTGTTCAAAATAGGACAAATATAATATAACTATGTTTCTGGGGTTGACACAGCCTCCCAGAGCCCGGCAAAGAGGGTTTTAAGTTAAGCCCTTGGGGCAAAGGATGATTTTATTGACGGTGTGATCCTATAAACAATGGAAGAAGCTAATTTGATTGGAAATTGAAAGTTCTATTTTCCTTTTTAAGAGTCAAAAGTGATGGGAAGCCAATTAGGCCTCCCTCTCACACCCTTTTCCCGGAAAATTATCCGATGAAAATTTTAAGATAGGCACTTTGTTCAAAATAGTCCAAAGACAAAACAACTATGCTTCCCGGGTTGACAACTCCCCTGGCCCCTTGTGTTATAGTTACGAGTTATGCTAGCTGGTCATTGTTAATAATATCTTATGGAAGGGGTTGCTGTGTAAACTTTGGAGGAGGAGGCTCATTTGATTGGAAATTGAAAACTATTGTTCTCTTAATAAGAGTCAAAAGTAATCGGAGGATAAACAGGCCTCCCCTTTCACCGTCCCCTCCCTGAATGGATCCAATAAAATTTTGAGAAAGTTATTTTGGTCAGAATAATCCAAAAGCACAAAAATTAAGCAGTTAAATAACCACCAGCCCCCCTCTCCAGTCCCCCTTTTCCCCAAATGAATCACATCAAAATGAGTGATAGCCGTTTTGTTGAAAATTGTTGAAATGCAAGTAACTATGCCTTCAGGGTTGACACACCTCCCCATCCTACAGACAAAAGCTATGTATTATGCAATTCGCGAATTGTTAACAAATAAGGATTTCTACTGGAATCACTTAGAGTATTATAATGTACTTTAAGAAAATGTTGATTCGGATGCCTACAACAGTATAACTCTGTATGCCTGCTGGTGGTGAAAAGGGAATATTACCAATATATAAAGAACTACTGAGGGTAATAATTTAAAATATAAGAGTATATTGAGGAGATGTTGAAAAGAGATTTTAGGGTAACCAGACCCCACTCCTTGATCTTTTTAGGTGCCCCCTCAACTCAACATTCATCAAATTTTAGAATTGTAATTTCGCTGAAATTAATCAAATGATCTAATAGCTATACTTCCAGGAATGCTATACCCACATAGCCCCGGGGCAAGGATTGTAAATCATTCAATCTGTCATTGTTTAAATACTGGGTTTATAATTAGAAAAAGGGGAAATAGTTGATTCAGGGTATATCTGACAAGGCTAGGTGCATTAAGCTGAAACCTCGTGGAATATTGAAGGGTATGTTATACGAAATCGAAACACACTGTCTGCATCCAGTTGTTTTTCAAAAAGAAGGAGTTGTAGTATCTTGAGAACAGATGAGGGTATTATGTTGAAAATTTAAAGAGAAATTGGGGGAGGGCTGTTGAAAAGTGATTGGAGGGTCATCAGACCCTTCCAGGTCTTTCTAATTGCAACTCCACCAAAAATATTTGACATAAATTTTGAAACAGGATCTTGTTCAAAACAGCAAAAAGTCATATAACTCTGCCTATGTGGATGAGATATCCCTCTAGAGCCATGGAGAGGGATAGTGAATTCAATAAAGCACAGTGTGTGCGTTCTGAGAGTCAGAAGGACACGTTATCAATATATAAGGAACAGATGAGGGAATTAAGTACAGAAATTTCAGTGGATATTTAAGAGTTTTTTGAAGATAGCCTGCCCACCCTTACCCTTTTTAGATGCTCCACTGACCAAAATTTTCAAAACAGTAAAAAAGGTCTAGTAACTATGCCTTTAGGGATATAATCAGGCTATGATTGTAAATTATGCAATACACCCTTTTTACATGCAGGATTTATTATTACGAAAAAGGAGGAATTTTTGATTCTACGTGTCTTTAAAAAGGCTAAGGGTGTTGAGGTGAAACTGTCGGGAACTTTTAAGGGCATGTCATACAAAATCTAAAGATTCTATGCGCATTCCGTTTGTCCTAAAATGTCCATCTGTAATATCACAGGAAGGGCTAGGGGTATTAATGTTAAAATTTCAGATCATGTTGAGGAGGATGTTAAGAAGTGTTGGAAGGATAACCAGTTCTATTCTTTTTTTTTCTAGTCGGTTTAGTCGGTCAAGTCAAATAAACTTTACCTCCTGGAAAAAAAAAAAACACCCACAACTCCTGGGGTAAGTGATTTGAGTTATAGAAATTGTCCAATGCTTTTATACAAAACTGGCTATGGAAGAAAGGAGGCAAGTTTGATCCTGAGTTTCTAAAAAGTCTATGAAAATTAAGATAAAAGGCTGTTTAGATTGTTGACAGGGATGTCAAACAAAATCAAAGAACACTATATGCAGGAGGGTTTGGAATCAACAGCAATATATAAGGAACAGCTGAGACTGTTCTGTTTAAACGCTATGGCATATTGGGAGACATGTTTAAAAGGGAAGAAAAGACAGCCTCTCCCTCCCTTTGTCATTGTAGATTCTCTTCTTAACACTAATATTGGTCTTAAGAGCTATTTGATTCAAAATAGTTACACCGTCTAATAGCTAAGTCTCTGGGGATGCCATAACCTGGCTGCCCCTGCGGCATGGTATGTAAAATGGGCGATTTGTTCATTTTCACATGCAGACTTGAATATTCGGAGAGTGGGAATCTTTGACCCCGTGTTTGTCCAAAAATCTAAGGGGATTGAGGCTAATTTTGGGGAAATATTGAGGGGTATTTTGAGATAAATCAAAAGAAACTGTACTGAGATAAACCATAAGAAACTTGCAATAAATCAAATTACGAAATGGAAATTAGAAATGACATTTAAACAAAATCTTGAACGGCTGAGCCTTTAGCAATTAATATCGTTATAGATTGATAGATAGATAGATAAATGTATTTCAAAAACCGTTGGGCCATATACACAAAAATATAAATAAATAACAAACAAGCAAGGAAATTAACAACAGTACGAACACGCACAAAAAACAGAATTCAACGCAAAAAGTACCTAATCTAACTACAAAAGAAATTAATCATATAAAACTTTTTTTTCTTATTAAAGATTTATCTATATATACTCCCACTTGAAATATTGTGGTTGGGTTACTATTTTGTCGAATACCCGGAAGCATCAAATTAACCCCATGCAAATAAATTTCCCGTAAATCCAAGAGCACCGGGCATTTCCGGAGAAAATGATCCAAGTCTTCATCATCATCTTTACAAAGGGACTACGTTATATGGACTATCATATTTTCAGTTTGATTTTATTGTTTTTTTTTAAGGACTCTCCATAAGACATATAGTTTTCAGTAAAGCGAAAATAATACAGTGGGCTTAAGACTTTACAGTTAGAGAAAATGAGAGTAATTCAACTCTTGTTTGTTTAGAATTTTGTTCGTTTTAAGCTTGGTTTGCATGTTCAACTTAAATCGTTTAAGATTTATTTATTTATGCATGTCATTACCTGCTGAATTTTTGTTTGCTGTAATTGTTTATTCAATTTATGCTCCTTTCGTATTTCATTTATACTTTAATAGTAATTAATGGGGATTTTGAGGATGAATCATTGTTTTACTTAATTTTTGCTGAACTTCAGTTTAATACGGCCTTTGCTTTTCTGTAAGAAAAAAATTCTTATTCGATTTTTCTTAATTCTTACATCAAAAGGCTTTTCCTGCACTTAATATAAAAGCGCCTTAGTTTGTTCATACATATACATTTACAGAATATCATGAACATATATACCAAAAGATTATCAAAAAAGCTTTACAAAAAAACTCAAAGAAGGGCTAAAAATCAGTGATAAAGTTATATAATAACTCAAACTTAATTTTCTTCTCAAGAAAATTTTCTTTCCAGGGGGGATTTTAATGTATTTCTAACTAGTAATGGGGAGATAAAAGAAGTTCTGACAATTTAACATAGTTCAGAATCTAGAGAGGAAAACCGCGACACTCGTCTGTTAATCATTTTTGGTGAAATTGGATCAATTTTGTACGGTTAGTTGAATCTACCAAGCTTCATAAAATATATTGCCCGACTTCCTTCACAAAATTCGTATTATATAACTAGGAATTAATTCCTTAAAAAGAAGCTCACAGGTTTATTTTTAAATTATTTCTGAGACCACACTGGCTAATCATGACAAAACACAAAATCGCTAAGATAAGAAGAACGAGGTCAATAAACAGCCAGTGAAAAAATTGAAAATTATGCAAATAATGCAGAATATACTGATAAAATATAAAAAAAAACCTTAAAACAAAACACAAAACTAAAATGTGGTGACCCTTTCTCAGTAATGGTGAAAGTGTATCTGAATATAAAACCCAAGTCAAAATGACATTTCACAATTTCAGATTACTTGTCAAACAGTTCGTGGTAATGAACTGTAGTAAGGATCAACCCGGCTCAATAGTAACAGAAACTCTAAAAAATGGAATTTTGATACCAATAGTTACATCAAAAGAATCGCATTTTATTGCTGATTTTAAACATATAAGTTTCATCAAGATCAGTTATACCCATCAAAACTAACGAGCCTGAGAAATTTTGCCTAATTTCAGCAACTAGGGAAAAATACCCCCTAAAAGTCATGCAATCTTAGCGAAAATCACACCGTCAGATTCAACGTATCAGAGAACCTTATTGTAGAAGTTTCAAGCTCCTATCTACAAAATGTAGAATTTCGCATTTTTAGCCAGAAGACAGATCACGGATGCGTGTTTATTTGTTTTTTTCCCAAAGGTGATCGTATCGACTGAGTGGTCCTAGAATGTCGCGAGAGGGCTCATTTTAACAAAAATTAGAAGTTCTAGTGCCCTTTTTAAGTGACAAAAAAATTGGAGGGCAACCAGACCTCCTCCCTTGCTTCTTTTTTCTCAAAATCTTCCGATTAATTGTAACTAATTAAAAGGCAAATTTCGTTTTAATTATTTATGTGCGGAGAGCCAAGATCAAAACATCCATTAATTCAAAAATGTCCATAAATTAAATAAAAAAAAGCTTTTGTAACGGATAGTTACAGTATAGAATAGAGTTAAGAGCTAAGAATAGAGTTAAGAGAAAGAGTCAAACTGTAGCGTAAAGAGCGTTGCGTTGAGGAGGAAAAGCCCCTTTCATATACGGAGTAATTTCTGTTCGTTTTAAGTTTGAACGTTGCTCCTTACTTTCATTTAAAAAAACTTGTTTTTTTTTATTAAATAACCCTCTTAAAGGCTAATCCCTTTCCTTGTAGATTATTGTAAGATATTTTATTTAATTGTGTTACAAAAATTTGTGGATTTATGTGAAAACGATCAGAATTAATAATTTGGTCGTAATTGACCAAATTGGAGATTTGAAGAAGTTTCTCCAGTGTCTCTATTTAGAGCTGTCTTTTTGTGTATGTGCTTTTTTTTTATCTCAACTGCTTCCCTGAAAACATGCACGAGACTTTTAACAGAAGGCAATAATGGAGACTGTGAAATAAGATGAAATGGTGCGGATTATTGTACAAATGTTGAGCCAAGGCAAAAAAAACATCTCAAGCCTTTGGCGCAGCCTCATGGCTTTGTCTATTAAAGACCTATGCTCTAATAATCTCTCCCCTAGTTGCTGATGGGTTCTTCCTATATAAAAACGGCCACAAGAACAGGGAAATCTATAAACACCACTACCCAAATTGGGGCTGGTTTTATCTTAGCCACTGTTAAAAAAGCTCTGTATTTTATTTAAATGCTTAAAGGTGACATTAAGCTTATGTTTTTCAAGGATTCTTTTCGGTTTATCACTCAGTTTTGGAGTGTATGGTAGAACAGTGAAAAGTTTCTTCTCATCCATCAATGGAATGATATCAGTTAGGATTTGTGGAGTTGATGACCTCTTTTCTGCCTTTTTTTTTACTTTTCTTTATAAGGGTTTCAAGTAATTTTATGGGGTATCCGTTGCAAATTGCAAAATAAAATATTTTTAATGTAGTTCAATGCGGAGACTATATGAGACTCCAAGTATATTCTTATAGCTCGGTCAACCAAAGAAACAATTACTCATCTTTTTATGTAGGGAGAGTGGTTGGAGGAAAAAATGTAAATACCTAACATTATGCGTAAGCTTCCTATAAATAGAAGATTCAAGGCTAGGAGACTTATTGAAAATAGTACATCTAGAAAAGAAAGTTTATGGTTATCTTCTAGTTCTAAAGTGAACTGAAGGTTGGAGTCCAAAGTGTTTAGATGAGTCAAGAAGGAGCTAAGTGACTCCTCTCCTTGATCTCATACAGAAAACATCATCCACAAACAGACCCCAGAACCAGTGTTTCAGAAGGAAATTTTCCAAAGCAGAAGTTTCAATAAAATCCATACAAAAATTGCCAAAAAAGTCTCTTCCCACAGGTAAACCCCTGATTTGGCTGAAAACTGTTTTGTATCAGAAATACTTCAACAAGGTGAACTGCATTTTTAATGTTTGAAGTTTACGTTTGCCTAAGAGGGCGAAAAAGGGTTGACAACCATTTTCACAATCTGGCAGTCAGAGAGCTATAAGAAGCCACTATGGGGCGTAAAGGAACTCCATCTTTGTGGATTTTCGGGAGACCGCAAAATTTAGGAGCGGAACAAGCTTTAGGATAAAATATTTCATACATCTGTGGAGTAGTAAACCTTTCATTTTGCAGAATTCCTAGTTCCCTAGTTCGTACTATACGGGTGAACTTATCGGTAGGGTTTGAATCTAAGGGCTTGAAAGTAAGGGTGTCGGATAAAATATCTGTAATTTTTTGATTATATGAAGTTTTATCAAGGATAACAATTTATTTCCTTTATAAGCCCTGGCGATAATGATTTGGTGCTTTAGTAAGTTTAAGAAAGTGACAATCCTGGTGATCTGGTCATTTCTTTATTCGCCTTTTTTCTAAAGAAAAAAGAAGCCTCCTTGCGTATTTCATGATCGCCTCTGCTATATTAAAATTTATTATAAAATCCCCAAAATTTCTGATTAGATGCTGATTTTTTATTATAACTTTTAATAGCTTTGAATTAATAACTTTTAATTATTTTGATATAGAAATCTATCTACATACCGTACTTTGTAAACCAGCAAAAAAGTGGTTATTTTCCATTTTGCTAACAAGGTCTTCTGCCTTGTTGTCCAGCTTGATTTGTATTCCATAGTGGACTGCCTTCGGCTCTAATGAACAAAATAATTTTATTATACTTTAGTTCCCTCAAAAGACTAAATTATAGTAATTATTTTGAATTGGCCCACCAATCTATAATATATAAAGACCAGCAGAGCTTAGATGCTTTAGTAAACTCAAGCTTGTTTATCATATATTTCAATAATTTTTTTATAATTTTCTTTCCGGCAGTAGCCCCAAATCTCTTAAGTTGTTTCTCATTAACATGGATAAACCCTTTTGAAAACACATATTTTTCTTTAAAAAATTAATTGATTGAGGAATCAAAAAGAAAAAGCTTCAATTATTTATGGCAGCTAAAGCCCATTTTAGATTCATACTAGCCCCAATACAAAACACTGCCCCAATTAAAACAAAATTGCACCAATTGCCCCAATACAAAACACTGGTCGTTAGACTCCCATTATGATTTCAGTAGTATCGGCAGTCAAGAAAAGATCGAGCCTGTCATTTTGCTTCGAATAGTAATAAAACTACTAGTAATACTAGTGAACTACTAGTAATACTAGTGAACTACTATTCAGTTTGACAAGTAGTCAATTACTACTAGTAACACAAAAATTATTAACACTACTACCAGTTCATTACAACAGAAAGCCGTGTGAGACCAATACTGTTGTGCTAACTTCTGTTTCATTAAATCAATCCAAAATTTCACTGTTTAACCCCAACTACAAATTTGTCATATTCCCTTAAATCCTTTGTTACGACATATTCCAAACATATTTGAGGATAAACTACTTTGCATTTAAACCTGATGAAATCGACAAACAGCACTCTCTTTGGATATCTACCATCTCTCCTGAATATCTGAAAGACATCCTGAATATCTGAATATCCGTCCTGAATACTATACCCATTTGCTTTGGGTATACCATCCAGCTGCGGATTTAACCGAATTTCCCGTACAACACATTCTTCACCATTGATATAAAAATCTTTTTCCCTTAAAGAAGTTTTCAAAGAAAAATAAGATTTTCATTAAATCTAAGACAATCGCAAATAAAGTAAAAATAATAATTCAGTAGAAAATGAACTTAAATTACTATTAATAATTAAGTGAAACCCAGAAAGAACAGTTGGTGTAAAAACTATGGTAAATTATGGTACATACACTAACTCAGTAAAAGGAGTAAGTGAGAGACCCTTCTTCAACCTCACGACGATAAAGCCGTGACAGTGATTCTTAGTCAAGAAGTTTCAGTTATATTAAATGAGAGTGTAAACGGTATGAACAACGTAAGTCTTAACAAATTACAGAAAATTATAAGGGAAATAAATTCAATGAAAGCCCTGATTCTAATTTCTAAATCTGTCAGAACTGCTCCAATTAGAGTTATACCCACATTTTTTGGTATAGCTCCGATTTGATTATAGAGTTCTCTGCTTGATATTATCAAAATTACCTCAGTGACTGGTAAAATTCGTCACCCACTCTATTTCCACTGTTTTGTCATTCCGTAAAGCACAGCATGTTTACTAATGAATTAGCTCCCTCTTTTCGGGCATAGATATTTTAAGTCAAAAATATTGCAGCCCCTTTTTTTTATTAACGTTTTATAGGCGTTTTTAAAAATGCAGGTTATAAGGACTGATGTATGGAGTTCCGTCAGTCGTTGCAGGATGAACTTTTTCCACAATAAGGATAAACTGGTCTTTTAAAAAATGTAGCCCATCCCCTTGCTTGAGACATTTTATAACAGGTCATGACCACCTTAATCGCATTTTACATGGATAAGATAAAAGTGGTACTCCACTCTGCTCGTGGGATGGTATTGAAAGCTGCTTTAGCTTTCTCTTTGATTACAAAAATTGCTCTTTTTTTCATTCAATTTTGATGGCACATTTGAATGGGTTTTTAATCTCTCCCATTCAATTGGTCCTTTGGTCAAGTTTACAAGCTCACAAGTTTTTGTAAAAGGTACAAGAAGGTTGAGGAGGATGGTCCTCAAAATCTGACCGCTTGTTACGTCAAATTCCAATTCAAGCAAATTCATTAGCAATAAGAACAAACATCCTTGGTGAAATTAAATGAAAAAAAAACAAGCTTTTTAACTGCAAGTAAGGAGCGACATTAAAATTTAAACCGAACAGAAATTATTCCGTTTATGAAAGGGGTTGTCCCCTCCTCAATGCCTTTCTCTATGCGCTAAAGTTTGACTATTTCTCACAACTCTACTTTATTAGAAAAAAAAAAAAAACTTTAGCGCAAAGAGTGAGGTGTTGAGGTGGGGACAACCCTTTCATAAACGGAATAATTTCTGGTTGTTTTAAGTTTTAATGTTTCTCCTTACTTGCAGTTAAAAAACTTGTTTTTTTTATTTAATTTCTGAATGTTTTTCAATTAATGCATGTTTTGATTTTGGCTCACCGCACATGAATAATTAAAACAAAATTTGCATATTATTTTTTTTTTGGCTAAAGGCTTTCTTATAGTTTAGACTGGACGATTTTGGTAAAAGAAAGGTGCGGGGGAGGCCTAGTTTCACTCCAATTTTTGGCTACTTAAAAAGGCAACTAAAACTCTTCATTTTTTTTGGAAGGTTTTTATTAGTAACAAATACACGTAACTTACGAATTTACGAACTTAACGAAATTCTATATTTGTATTACGTATATGAGGGGATTCTTCCCCTCGTCAATACCTCGCTCTTTACGCTAAAGCTTCAACTTGGTCCCAATTCTTTAAGAATAACCCCTGAATCACAAACGCCGTAGAATAAATAGTTGGAATTACTAAAAATACTTTAGCGTAAAGTGTGAGGTATTGTCGAGGAGAAGAACCCCCTTATATACGTAATAATTTCTGTTCGTTTTAGGTTCTAATGCTGCTCCATACTTCCACCAGAATTTTTTTTTTATTTGTTTTCTCATTATTCTTTTAAATAATGCTAGAAAATCCTGCAACCTTTTCATGGAAATTTTCTTCCCTCATGATAAATTCTTCCATGGAACAATCCTCCCACGTAACCCCCTCCTCTGACCCCCTTTTAACGTGAAAAAGTCCCCCTGAAATCGTCTTTACACGTCTCAATAACCATTACTTTATGTAAACAATGGTCAAAGTTTGTAACTTGCAGCCCTCCCCCGGGGAGTGTGGGGGAGCCAGTCGTCCCCAAAGACATAATCATTAGGTTTTTAACCATGCTGAACAAAATGACCATCTCAAAATTTTGATACTGTAACTCTAGGAAAAAAATGAGCGTGGGAGGGGTCCTAGGTGCCCTCCAATTCTTTGGTCACTTAAAAATGGCACTAGAACTTTTCATTTCCGTTAGAATGAACACTCTTGTGACACTCTATCACCACTGGGTCAATAGGGTCAGCCCTGGGGAAACGAAAAAACCAAAAAACAAATAAACACGCATCCGTGATGTGTCTTCTGGCAAAAAATACAAAATTCCATATTTTTGTAGATAAGAGCTTAAAACTTCTTCAGTTGGGTTCACTGATACGCTGAATCTCATGGTAGGATTTTTGTCAAAATTCTTTGACTTTTAGGGGGTGTTTTCCCCAATTTTCTAAAATAGGGTAAATTTTCTCAGGCTCGTAACGTTTGATGGGTAAAAATAAACTTGGTGGGGCTTATATATTGAGAATCACCGTAAAAATACAACTGTTTTGATGTAACTATTGGCATCAAAATTCAATTTTTTTGAGTTTCGGTTACTATTGAGCCGGTTAGCTCCTTACTGCAGTTTGTTACCACGAACTGTTTATTTAGAAAAGAGTATATTCTGCAGATGTACACTAATGGTTAACCAGCTAAATCAAATATATTGGGGTAGTTCAAAAGTAAAATCAATTTTTGAGCACAGCAAAAGGCAGTAGCAGTGGAAAAATTTACCAAATGGGACAGAAGTAGCACAAATAGTACACTGACATCGTAAATGGTAATTCCAGTCATATATAACTTGATAATGGGTTTTTCCTGCTAAAAAGAAGGGTTATTTTTCAATTTATTCTTTTTCCCCGAAGGAATAATTCTTAGATAGGACACTCCAATTTTATATCACCTCTTTGGTGCCTCTCCTCATTAGATTATTGATCCTGACGCTTAAACGGAGTTTCTTTAATGGCCTTCTTATTCAGTTAAAATTTATTTGACTGTTAGTATTTCCCAGCAAAAATTTATCTTTGCTATTTTTTGTAATTTGGAGTGAAAAATAAATATTTACTATCTTTTATGACCGTGCTAATAAGTTTAGTTTTTAACGGCATAAACCATGCAAATAATAAACGAGCTTCATTTTTCTACGCAGTTGTGTGCAAATATTAAGCTTACTCATCAGAACTACATTAAACATATAAAGAGCCAATGCTTGAAGCAAATATCAATAGCGACGAAGACCAAACTGCCTTTCCATATCAAACAAACGCAACTTAGAAAAAATAGGGAAATTTTTGTCAAGACAGTGGAATTCAATTCACAGGATATTTTGGCCTTATGTCCAAAGGCCGTATTATGGCCAGATATATATATATATATATATATATATATATATATATATATATATATATATATATATATATATATATATATATATATATTTATTGTGGGAGGGATTATTAAATATATGGCAAGCTAAAGCAGAATCACAGGAGTTCTTAGAATTATTAGAAATTAATGCTTTGTTTATGTTGTCTTAATGCTGGTGTAGCCGATTTCCTAGATTCTAGTGGGCTCTGCCATCATAGTAATTGCTACGGTCGCATGGTATTTGATAAATCCCTCTTTGGCGAGTAGCTGAGGTTTTATCTTTACCGGAGTTTAAGAAGTTTGTGATTTTAAAATTGTTAGTGAAAAGTTTATACAGATTTTTTTTTGTGCAAACATTTTTTATTTTGGTGTGATGTTTGGGGAGCACGAAAGACTATAGATAATATTTAAGGGATTAACAGGAGCATCAAACTGCGACACATTTTCAATTTTACTGGAGTGGCTTTTTAGTCTACGGTTAATTATCTTATTTACAAAAACAATCGGGTATCCATTACCAAAAAAAATATCACTGATAAATTTATTTCTGTATTTATATATGAATCGGAGCAAATGTTCAGCGCACTATCCATGAGAGAAGTTACAACTGCTCTTTTAACTTGTGTGGGGGGGGGGTAATTTGAACTAAAATGAACATATCTATTGTTTTTGCTGGTTATCTATATACAGTAAAATTCAGTATATCAGTAAAACGAATAATTAACACGTCTAAAAAGGGTATTTTATTTTCAGTTTTAATTTCTAGGGTAAACTACAAATTTTTATCAAAAATATTAAGTGACCTAAGAAACCCTGAAGTTCAATTTCTCCATTTTTTTAAAGTTAAATTATGTCATCTATGTAGCTACCCCAATACACGTGTTATAAGAAATAATCAATTAATACCTAGTTTTCAAGATTATCAATATAAATTTTTGTCAGTAGCCTGGATAAGGGTGTTCTCCCGGGTAACCCATTTATTTGCTTATAAAAGGAAACACGAAACTGAAAATCCGTAGAAAACTTATTACAAATTTTAACTAGAATCATTAAAACTTCACACTCAAGTCCTGTTGCTAAAACCTCGATTAAGTAATAATTTAGTTCTATTATTTTTAACTATTGCTCAGAAACAGCCACATCAATATTCGGATACATGGAAACAATGTCAAAACTACTAACTATGGTCTTTTCTGAGATACTTGTGTTTTTTACTGTTTAATAAAGTAGAGTTGAGAAAAAGAGTCTAATTTTAGTGCAAAGAGCAGGGCGTTGAAGAGGGAACAGCCCCTTTCATATACGGGGTAATTTCTGTTCGTTTTAAGTTTTAGTGTCGCTCCTTACTTTCAGTTAAAAAAATTTGTTTTTTTTTATTTAATTTCGGTAGAAAAGAGAACTTTGAACCTTTTCATAGTGTTTCAATTTCCTGAGTTTCCGATGTTATAAAAGAGAGGTTAACAATAGTGGGCCCAGGATTGAATCTTGGAGAATAAATACGGTTACTCATCGAAGATTCATTTTTCAAACTTTCCAATGTTTGGTAAAGTCGTTCCTTTGACAAGCGAAAATCATAACTAAACGAATTCCTTTCTAATCTAACAGCTTGACGAAAATCAACAGTGTACAGGTTTTCCAATAAAAATTTTCCAAAGATTTCTTTCTGAATGTGTTTCTTTAACTTTCCCTATTTATATATATATATATATATATATATATATATATATATATATATATATATATATATATATACATTGATAATCATACCTTTTAGAAAGTTAGAAAATATATCTGTACATTTTAAATATATTAGATATACCAAATTAGGGGAAGCGATACTTCTCAGATAGATTTTTGTAAGTGAAACACAGCAGTGAGTGCTTGCCAAATAACCTAACCTAACCTAACTTTCAAAAGTAACTTTAAATTGTCTTGATATAACAATGAACCACTGGTCTCGAAGAATATCTTTGTTCTGCCTTTGAAAATATAAAATAAAAACCACATTTTTTTTTACTGAAATTAAGGAATGGTGCTAAAGCTCAAAACGAACAGAAGTCATTTCGTATATGAAGGGGTTGTCCCCTTCTCAATATCTTGCTCTTTACGCTAAAGCTTTTATCACTTTTAAAAAAAGCTTCCTATTCTAGTTAAATGGTCCTTGTGTTTTTTGAACCCCTTCTGAAGAAATTTGGACAAACAGTCGAACCTAAGTGTAGAGAGCAAGGTTTTGAGGAGCGGGTAACCCCTTCATGTACGGAATAATTTCTGTTTGTTTTGAGTTTTGATGTTGCTCCTTACTTTCAGTTATAAAAAACTTCTTGTTTTATTTAATTTTTGATTATTTTTTTAATAACGCTGGTAAATCTGGCTCACACTCCATGAAAAATTTTCTCCCCTAGTGGAAACTAATCCGTATAAATTTTCTCTCACTTGAAATACACCCCCTCCCTGTAAATTATCCTCCTGACAAAGTCATCCTTGCTGAAAATATCCCCCCCCCCCTCGTAAAGCTATTTGCGGGCCACTCAGCCTGAAAAGTTCTGCCAAGCTTACTTTCATCTGAAAAATACTAAGTACATATCGTATTCACAATCACTTCGGAAATTCCCTCTTCCGTAGAAATTTTTTTCCCGGAAGTCCTCAGATAATTCCCCGGGAAGTCTCCAAATGCAGAATTGAGTTGACAAAAAAAAGCCAGACAAATAAAATGATTTCTTATAGGAATTTTGACAAACCCCCCAGTGTAAAATTTTCTCCGGAAATTTGACCTTCGGAAATTTTCATCCCCACCGAAAAGCATCTTCGTGAAAAATTTCCCCCACAAGAAATGCCCCTGAAAAATGTATGTACACAAACCAATAACATGCTGTGAGTAAACAAAGGAGAAATTTCATTACTTAAGCATTTTTACTAGGGGCTGGGGGGAGGGTCATGGTATCCCAAAAGGAATAGCTATTGGGCTTATAAACTATGCAGAAATGGCTATCTGAAAATTCTGATATGACGGCTTTGATAAAAAGGCAAGGGGGAGGGGAGTAATCATCCTTCAATCTTTTTGGTAACTTAAGGGGCAGTAGAACTTTTAATTTTCGTTTTGAATGAGCCCTTACTTAACCCTCTAGGACTATTTGCTCAATGCAATCATCCCTGGGGGGGGGAGGAATAAGGATAAAAAACAAACAATTAAACACACATCAGTGATCATATGGTAGCATCAAAATTCACTAGGGTTCTCGGATGCGCTGAATCTGATGTTGTCATTTCACTATTATTCTTGGAATTATGAGGTGTGTTTCGAACCTTTTTTTGAAAATCAGGTAAATATTCTTAGGCTCATAGTTATAGAATAACACTAAACTTGTTGAACCTTATAAATTTGGAATCAGCATCATAAGCCAATTATTCTGGTATGTCTATTGATATCAAATCCGTTTTTTTACAGTTTCGTTTACTATTAAACCACGTCACTCCTTGATTAAAGTTCATCACGAGCTTATAGATACAAAAGAGATGCACCAAAAATAGAGCGTTTATAGTGTTGAATTTATAAATACCTCAATTTTGAGCAAAGAAAATAATGAGGTCAAAATGAAGACAATTCTTCTACTTGTCTACTTAGGCAACAACCAAGTGTTGTCTTATGAAACTAAATTGTTCGTTTATTACTAGGAGTAAACTATTCTATTAAACCTGTTTTACAAGATACCTCTCTGAGTGTCGACAGTTCCACCACAAGTGGCACACATCCACAAAAGGGGCCACCACCTTGTGTGTGCAATTTTGGGAAATTGCAAACCCCTGGATTAGTTAAGGATCTTCAAGGTAATTTCTATATTGTCATAATTTTATAGTTGCATAGATTTTATACAATTGCAAAAATTGCTTTAAAAAAAATCCTTACCGTATTCGCAGGTTCCAAGTATTTCCAGCAATGGAAATTCACAATTGCATTCATAGGTTGAAATGGCATCTTTTCCAATAATTGTACGGCAAGACTTTCCCTTTTCAAAACACGATTGACTTTCTTTACTCGAGCACTTAGTTGCAACCCCTAGAAAAAAAAAAAAAAAACATTTGGTCAAGCCACAAGGTCGAAAAACAAATCTGACACGAGTGCAGGAATGTGAAGAGGGCACCACTGCGTAATATTACCAAAAAGTTGTATCTATTAGGACAACCTATTCATCAGTAAAGGTGAATCTCGACTGAGATTTTTTCGAAAAAACAACGACGGAATTAATGAGAGCTTTTGTCCCTAGTAAGTTAGTGACAGTAGAAGACTATTTGCATTCAGTATTTCACTAAGGGGTTATGAGTCGTTCAAGCTCCTTCCCAAACTATTTTTATTCACTTTATTGAAAAACTGAAAAAACTACTCTTTGTACAAAACTTTGGTATCTTTTTGGCTTCTAAATCTTGAAGTCAAGTTTGGCAAGGTTTTCTCGATTTTAGAAACGCAAGGTTTTGACTAGTCAGAATTAAATTAAAAAAAAACAGTTTTTTTAACTGAAAGTTAGGAGCTATATTAAAACTTAAAACGAACAGAAATTATTCCGTATATGAAAGGGGATGTCCCCTCCTCAACGGCCTGCTCTTTACGCTAAACTTTTTTATTATTTTATAAAATAGTGTTGCGAGGAAGAATCAAATTTTAGCGTAAAGAGCAGGGTTTTGAGGAGAGGTAGCCCCTTTCACAAACGAAATAATTTCTATTCGTTTTAAGTTTTAATGTTGCTCCTTTTTTTCAGTTAAAAAACTTGTTTTTTTATCTAATTTCTGATTTTTTTTTAAATTAATGCAGGTTTTAATTTTGGCTCACCCTGCATGAATAATTAAAACGAAATTTTTATATTATTTTTCCTTTTTTCGCTAAATAGCTTTTTCAAAATTGTGATCGGATGATTTTGAAAAAAAGAGTTTGAGGAGGGTGCCTAGTTACCCTCCAATTTTTTGGGTCATTTAAAAGGGACCCTAGAACTGTTAATTTTATCTGCAAACGTTTTTATTAGTAATAATTGTACGTAACTTACAAATTAACTTACGTAACAAACTTCTAGATTCGTATATTTGTATTACGTATACAAAGGGGTTCACACCCTCGTCAATACCTCACTCTTTAAACAAAAATTCGAATTTAGCTCCAGTTCCTTAGGAATAACCCCTGAATCACAAAGACCGTTTTATTAGAATAAATGGCTCTTTTGAAATCACTAAAAATGCTTTAGCGTAAAGAGTGAGGTATTGAGGAGGGGACGAACCCCTCTGTTCGTTTTAGGTTTTAATGTTGCTCCTTATTTTTAGTTGAAAAAACTTGTTTTTTATTTAATTTCTCGTTGTTTTTTAAATAACACTGAAAAATCTAGCGCCCCCTTCATGGAAATTCTGTTTCCCATAATTAATTCCTCTATGGAAAAAGCCTCTTACGTAAACCCCTTCTCCCAGCCTCCCCCACCACCAGAAACCCCCTGAAAACTATACTTCCCAATAACCAATACTATATGTAAATAATGGGCTAAGTTCATAACTTGCAGCTCTTCCCCTTGATACGTAAGACTAAACTTGATGAAACTTATATATTTAAAATCAGCATACAATTACAATTCTCTTGATTTATATATTGGCATCAAAATTCTGTTTTTTAAAGTTTCGGTTACTATTGAGCCTAGTCGCCCTTTACTACAGTTCGTTACTACGAACTGTTTTATTTGAAGCCACTGTGACACACAGTGATTCAGCTGATTCGGGATTAAAATTTTGAATCTTTGCCAGAAATACAAATAATAAGAACTAGTTATGGATTAAAATTCTGCAAGAATAGTGTATGATTTTTATTATTGGAAATGTGCCGTTAATATACCGTTCAAAGGATTTATCATTCATCGTTCAAAGCGAAAGGACCTAGATTTGTATTGCATTCTTAAAACCTGTTTCCTTAAAAAAGCACATTGACCTAATGAACAAAATTGAATACGATCTGTTGGACATAAGAAATTACTAATGAACTTGGTATTGAGTTTAATTGGATACAATCTTTGGATGTGACAGCTTGCTTGCTGGAGCTTTTTTTAAGCGTTATAGGACTTGATACGTTAAAGGAATGAATACGCGCTCAGCATTTATTCCCAGCAGATGCAATAATAGCCAGCAATGACTGAAAATTTTCGGAGTACTTTTTGCATTCAGATTTGGACTGATTAACCGATTATACGGTGACTTCCAAGCTCACTTGGGCCTGCCTATTCAAAGTTAAGGGAAGTTTTTTTTTTTTTTTTTTTTTTTTTTTTTTTTTTTTTTTTTTTTTTGATAATACATTTCAATGGTTCAGTTCACAAAAGATGCTGTGGTTCTAACAAATCAAAAGTTATCCACCATGGCCATGCCGAGTGTTGGATAAAATTCAGGCCAAGAACAAAATATATCCTATGTTGTATTTTGTTATCGAAGCCATAAAATCGTGACAACAACAGCCTCACAGCTTTTGGTCTTTGTCAGGATTTCAAAGGAAGCTAACAAGAAAAATGAATTAGGCGTTGCGAATGTTTTTGCGGAATTAGCCGATTTTCCTGATAAGTATATCGACATTAGGGGTTCAAGTTTACCACATACATCGGTGGATTCAATAAATTCTGCTTTATCGGACTTGGACACACTAAAATCCAATATCCGAAATGATATTGAAAAAGAAGTTCGTGAAAAAGTTGGATTATCAAACAGTGTGGATATGGTTGACTTTTTTCTCAGATTCACGACTCTATAGCCTACTCATCCAATTTTCGAACAAGTTTGACGATATTGAAAACAAACTACGGGCTCTCCAAAACGCAAACCAAACCCTAGGAACAGGATTGAATAGCTTGAAACCCGTTTTGATGATATGGATCAGGAAAAACGACTGAATCAGCTTGTATTTCATGGTGTTGACCAAAGTGGCGGTGTTCCCATCTCTGAGTGTGTATTGAATGGGATTACGGATGAAATGCAAATTAGTGATTTTTCTTAAACCGCAATAGTGTCTGTATTCAAATTTCGAGAAAATTTTACTGGTTCAGACACCATTTTAAATGCAAAATAACATTCTGCGCCTATGTTGGTTGTGGGAGCAGTGAAGGTGTTAAAAGTAGAATAGCTAAGGCTCAGGGTGTTTTTTCACAGTTAAAAAAGGTTTGGAAGAATAGGAGGATAAGTCTGCAAACCAATATTAAAATATTGGCAGCAACAGTGACCGCAGTGGTCAAATATGGCTCTGAAGCATGGTGGCTCCAAAAAGCGGACGGAAATTTACTAGATATTTTCCGAAGATATCTCTTACGGATTGTTCTTGGTACCCGGCTGACTGACTGTATTTCAAACAGTAGATTGTGCGAAAAATGTGGTTCAATCCCACTTTCTAAGGGCTATAATGAAAGAAGGGTTGAGATGGCTAGGCCACGTTCTGCGGTTTTAACCTCTTTGGAAAATTTAGCCCAGAGAATTACCCTTAACAACTCCACGTGCAAAATTGAGACAAAAAATAGAAAGTAGGACATATAAAAATAATTTTGTAGAGGAATTCAGGCAAATTCCCCCAGCGAAAAAATTTACCCTGACAAGGTAATAACCTGGCAGCTTTCATCTCCATGGAAAATACCCCCCACCCCAAAAAGTACAAATACTTCCCAATAACAAATACTATGCGTAAGTAATGGGCAATTTTTTTAACTTGAAGACCTTTCCCCTGAGGATGTGGGAGGTAGGGTCAAGTTATGTCCAAATGCATAATTATTGGACCTCTCAACTATGACCAACAAAATAACTATCTCAAAGTTTTGATTGAATGGTTTTGGTCAAAGGGGGTAGTGGAGGGGGCATGGTTGACTGCAAATAGTTTTGGTCACTTAAAAGGGCAATAGATTAATATCCATTCAATTGAGCCCTCTCACAATATTCTAGGACCACTGGGTCAATAGGATCACCCCTGGGGAAAAATAAAATTAAAGAAAAAAACAATAAAATGCATCCGTAAACATTCTTTCGGAAAACATATACAAAATTTCATATTTTTGCAGATAGGAGCTTAAAACCTTTGCAGAGGGATTTTCTGACACGCTGAATCTGATGAGGGAATTTTTATTATTTTAATAATTTTAGAGGATGTTTTCAACTTTTTTTGAAAATCAGGCAAATTTTCTCAGGATTGTAACCCTTAATGGGTTACGTAAATATATATGTATATATATATATATATATATATATATATATATATATATATATATATATATATATATATATATATATATATATATATATATATATATATATATATATATATATATATATATATATATATATATATATATATATATATATATATGTATATATTGGTTCAAAATTCTGTTTTTATAGTTTCGGTTACTATTGATCGGGGTCGCTGAGTACTTACAGTTTGATACCTTGAACTATTTGAAAAGTTGGCCATCTAATCAGTTGCGCTTTCTGGATTTGAAATTGCGTTGAAAAAAGGAACAGTCGGCTGGGGCTAAGGACTTGCGGGTGCCACTAGTTACAGTAAAAGGGAGAAAAACTAAACCCTGTTTTTTAGTTTTCCATTTTCCTGTAAGATATGCATTATGAAATATAATGCACTAGTGTTAATTGGGAGGAAGGCCTGTGCTACCAATGTATTTTTTGCCCCTCCTTTCCTGGACTTTCAAAAATACCATTTTTGGTTAATTTCCATTGAAAATTTTCTCTTTGAAGTCTTTTCATTGAAAACATTAGAAAAACGATAAATTTGCCCCTCTTCTCCTTATTTATGAAAAAATATTCCCCTTAGTTTCAATTTTCGCTTGAAGCCACTGACATACCACCTTTTTAATCACAGCAAGGGAATTTTAAATCACAGAATACCCATCCAACTATTTTAGCTGAAAATCGTGAATCAAGGTATGTTGCGTAAAACCACAATATTATATCATCAGAAATTATGCGTAAAAAATTGTATTTTTCATCATACTTAAGGGACCCTTCAATTATATTTTTATATAATCTAGTCCAAACAATTTTTACAAAATACTTTTCTTTTATAGATTATATTTTTTGCCAATGTCAAAGGCTTAAACTGGAAGGTTCGACAATTTTATATCATGGTTTTACCACATAATGTTTTTAGCTTTCGCCTTTGAAACTCGCTATTCTTGATATGGTGTTTCTTCCCCTTCTTTTTGTATTAGCTTCCTAGCTGGTGCTTTTGCAGTTATCTGTAGTTGGTGTTGGTGGTGCAGTTTGTGTTCGCCCTAGTGAAATGACTTATAAAGCTTTCTACCTTGTTGTTTGCTCTTAAAGAAGAATGTGACGTAGTTTCTAGTTTTGTTTTTGTTTTTATTGTATTTTTTTTTCACAATAATACGGATAGAAAAACATTCGTTAATTATTTTATGCGAATATATATAATTTTGTCGCATTATGATGCCTCAGTTGCTTATAGCAAGAAAATTTTTGACCCGTGATAATACTATCGGTATAATTATACCACTTTATTGGTAAAAAAAAAGAAATGAAAAATAGAAATGTTAGGAAGTACAACTAGCATTGCCAATGCTTTGAAGTAAACTGTACCGGTTTTGCGGTCAAATTTCACCACAAAATATTCTTTGTTGCACAATAATAACATTCAACGTCAGTTTCTATTTCACTGAAAAAAATACTATGCGCACGTTTATTTCACAAAAAAAGGATGAAATCCAGATTCAGAAAAAAAACGTGTAGAAATATACAAGTAATTCACAGGACAATCATTTGAAGAAATAGGCAGGGCATGTGAATGAATCATGAGCTGTACATAGCCTAGATATATTAAACTAAACACAAATCAATGAAATAATGTATCAGTAATATAAATTTAAATCAATTTATTAAAGTAGGCTAATGGTTAATATAAGAATGGTGATTTCCTAGAAGAATAGACTCAAATAAATTGGAAAAAACAACGAGCCTTTATTCATTCACTCGTATGTTTTCTCTCTCAGAAATATATTTTAGTCGCTAAGTTATCGTATGATCATCAGTTTAGATTTCACAGAGTTTTTTTTTTCGTAATTGGGTTTAACGAGAATCCCTTTTCCTCTGATTAAACCTTTAAGAGGTGACTAGACAAAATTTTGAAACAGTAAAAGATCAGTTTTTAACCTGTTGAATACAGCCCAAAAAATCAATCAACATATAACCTAAATTTTTGATGGTACCATGAAATGTCCAAATGTTCCAATAGGGTGGAAATGTTTTTATTTTTCGTTTGTATTTTTATTGGGTTACTCTGTTATGTCTGTACGTTAACTTTTCTACATACCCTTTATAGTTGCCTTTTTGAATAATCATGTATGGATTAAGTTACCAGTGTCATCATTTAGCTGCTATATTTGGTAAAATTGTTTTGCTGGTTATGACCGATTTGGCAACCAACCAATTTAGGAATTTTTCCAGTGCCAATTTTACTAACATATAACACATAGAAAAAAAT
This sequence comes from Artemia franciscana, assembly GCF_032884065.1. Taxonomy (NCBI): domain Eukaryota; kingdom Metazoa; phylum Arthropoda; class Branchiopoda; order Anostraca; family Artemiidae; genus Artemia; species Artemia franciscana. Next base: position 47,134,712 of record NC_088865.1, read on the forward strand.
TTCAGCGATATTAAAACTTTAAACAAGCAGTTGTCAGTATAAATAAGATTTTAAACCCAAGACAGGCAGAACCAAATAATTAAAGAACCATCAATAAATAATTTTAAATAATTAATTAACTATAACCAAATAAATTAAAGAAGAATAAATTATAATGATAAATGCAGCCAAAATTCTGCTTATCTGAAAAATTATTGTGTCTCCAGATGATTAAGCTGAATCTTTGATTAAAAAAATTAAATAAAAAAAACAAGTTTTTTTAACTGAAAGTAAGGAGCGACATTAAAACTTAAAACGAACAGAAATTACTTCGTATATGAAAGAGGCTGCTTCCTCATCAACGCCCCGCTCTTTACGCTAAAGTTTGACTCTGTCTCTCAATTCTTCTTTTTAAAACAGTAAAAAACTTTAGCGTAAAGAGCGGGGCGTTGATGAGGAAGCAGCCTCTTCCATATACGAAGTAATTTCTGATCGTTTTAAGCTTTAATGTCGCTCCTTACTTTCAGTTAAAAAAAAACTTGTTTTTTTTATTTAATTTCTGAACGTTTTTGAATCAATGCATGTTTTGATTTTGGCTCTCCGCAGATGAATAATTAAAATGAAATTTGCATATTTATGTTTTTGGCTAAATGGCTTTCTCATAGTTCTGATCGAATGATTTTGAGAAAAAAAGGAGTGGGGGAGGAGGCCTAGTTGCCCTCCAATTTTTTGGTTAATTAAAAAGGCAACTAGAACTTTTAATTTTTTACGAATATTTTTATTAGTAAAAGATTTACGTAACTTATAAATTAGCTTACGTAAAGAACTTTTGTATTCTCATATTTTTATTACATATATGAGGGGGTTCGCCCCCTTGTCAGATCCTCGCTCTTTACACTAAAGCTTAAATTTTGTCCCAATTCATTAAGAATGACCCCAAAATCACAAAAGCCGTAGAATAAATAGTTGAAATTACTAAAAATACTTTAACGTAAAGAGCGAGGTATTAGAAGGAGGTGAGCCCCTTAAATGGGTAATAATTTCTGTTTGTTTTAAGTTTTAATGCTGTTCCTTACTTCCAGCTGAAAGAACTTTTTCATATTTATTTTTTCATTGTGTTTTTAAATAATGCTAGTAAATCCTGCGCTCCCTTCATGGAGATTTTCTTCCCCCATGACAAATTATCGATGGAAAGTTCCCCAGCATATCCCCCTCTTCTCAACCCCTCCCCCAACCAAAAAAATCCTCCTGAAAACGCCTGTACACTTCCCAATAACCAGTACTATATGTAAGCATTGGTCAAAGTTTGTAACTTGTTGCCCCTCCCATGGGGACTGTGGTGGAGTAAGTCGTCCCCAAAGACATAGTTATAAGGTTTTTCCACTACGCTGAATAAAATGGCTAACTCACAATTTTGTTCCGTTGACTTTGGTAAAATAATTAGCGTGGGAGGGGGCCTAGGTGCCCTCCAATTTTTTTGGTCACTTTAAAAGGGCACTAGAACTTTTCATTTCCGTTAGAATGAGCCCTCTTGCAACATTCTAGGACAACTGGGTCGATACGATCACCCTTGGGAAAAAAAAAACAAAAAAACAAAAAAACAAATAAACACGCATCCGTGATCTGCCTTCTGGCAAAAAATACAAAATTCCACATTTTTGTAGATAGGAGCTTGAAACTTCTACAGTAGGGTTCTCTGATACGCTGAATCTGATGGTGTGATTTTCGTTAAGATTCTATGACTTCTAGGGGGCGTTTCCCCCTATTTTCTAAAATAACGCAAATTTTCTCAGGCTCGTAACTTTTGATGGGTAAAACTAAACTTGATGAAACTTATATATTTAAAATCAGCATTAAAATGCGATTCTTTTGATGTAGGTATTGGTATCAAAATTCCATTTTTTAGAGTTTTGGTTACTATTGAGCCGGGTCGCTCCTTACTACAGTTCGCTACCACGAACTGTTTGATATACTAATATCAAATAAGAAATCATGAAAATTCGGGAGTAAAAGATTATATGGTAAAATTATAATGAAAAGAAGAAACATAAAACAAGAAATATGTTTTATTTTCAGATAAAATAAAAACAAACAAGTTTTTTAACTGAAAGTAAGGAGCAACATTAAAACTTAAAACGAACAGAAATTACTCCGTAGGCCTATATGAAAGGGGATGCTCCCTCTTCAACGCCTCGTTCTTTACGCTACAGTTCAACTCTTTCTCTCAACTCTACTTTTTAAAACAGTAAAAAACTTTAGCGTAAAGAGCGGGGCGTTGAGGAGGAGAAGCGCCTTTCATATACGGAGCAATTTCTGTTCGTTTTAAGTTTTAATGTCGCTCCTTATTTTCAGTAAAAAAAACTTTTTATTCAGTTGAAAAACTTTTTTTATTTAATTTATTTAATACGATTTTGAATTAATGCATGTTTTGACTGTGGCTCTCTGCACACGAATAATTAAAAGGAAATTTGCAGATTAATTAATTTTTTGGGTTAAATGGCTTTCTCATAGTTTTGATCGGATGATTTGAGAAAAAAAGGAGCGGGGGAGTAGACCTAGCTACCCTCCAATTTTTGGTTACTTAAAAAGGCAGTTAGAACTTCTAATTTTACGAAGGTTTTTATTAGTAAAAATACACCTAACTTACGAACTAGCCCACGTAACGAACTTCTAAATTCGTATGTATTTATTACGTACTAGCTGTTGGGGTGGCGCTTCGCGCCACCCCAACACCTTGCTGGTGGGGGCGCTTCGCCACCCCCACAAGCCCCCCCGCACGCGCAAGTCGTTACGCGCCATATTAGTTATGCACCATTGTAGTTTTGTCCCTGTGTCCCACCTGTGAATATATATATATATATATATATATATATATATATATATATATATATATATATATATATATATATATATATATATATATATATATATATATATATTTAACTACGTAAAACTTGCGAATGTACAACATTCTTGGCTGTCCCATTGTCTGTGCATATAAATAGATTGTCAGGTTTACCGACTCTTGAACATGCAACATATAATTGTCCATGGGAAAAACAATCTGTATTCAGATCTATACCTCATTATTCTAATGATTGCCCTTGAGCTTTGTTGATGGTGATTACGTTTCCCTGTGTCCCGGTCGTCATTTGTGTCCCGGTGTCCCACTCTGTAATTTCTCTTTGAGTGTCGTGGTCGTCATTTATATTCCCTGTATCGCGGTGTCCCGGTCGTCATTTTTGTCTCGGTCGTTATTTGTGTTCCGGTGTCCCGGTCTGTAATTTCTCTTTGAGTGTCCTGGTCGTCATTTATATTCCCTGTGTCCCGGTCGTCATTTGTGTCCTGGTGCTTTGTTGATGGTGATTGCTAATCGAACATTCCTTGTGTCCCGGTCGTCATTTATATTCCCTATGTCCCGGTGTCCCGGTCGTCATTTGTGTCCCGATGTCCCGGTGTGTAATTTCGTCAATCAACAAACATGAAGTCAGTCGACACCTAAACATGACGTCACTCGACACACAGACACACAGACAACTTATTTTTATATATATAGATAGATGTCCCGGTGTCCCAGTCGTCATTTGTGTCCCGATGTCCCGGTGTGTAATTTCGTCAGTCAACAAACATGATGTCAGTTGAAACACAAACATGACGTCACTCGACACACACACACACACACAGACAACTTATTTTTATATATATAGATATGACGAGGTTCGCCCTCTCGTCAATACCTCGCCCTTTACACTAAAGCTTAAATCTTGTGTCAATTCGTTAAGAATGACCCCTGAATCACAAAGGCCGTAGAATAAATAGTTGAAATCAACAAAATTACTTTAGCGTACAGAGTGAAGTATATCATGTGCGTAATGATTTCGTTTCGTTTCAGGTTTTAATGCTGCTCCTCACTTTCAGTTGAAGAAACTTTTTCATATTTATTATTTCATTGCTCTTTAAAAAAAAATCTAAAAAAATCGTGCTCCCCCTTCATGGAAATTCTCTTCCCCCATGACAAATTCCTCCATGGAAAGTTTCCCCCGTATAACCCCCTCCCCTCAACCCATCCCCCAACCAAAAAAATCCCCCTGAAAGCGTCTGTACACTTCCCAATAACCATTACTATGTGTAAACACAGGTCAAAGTTTGTAACTTGCAGCCCCTCCCACGGAGACTGTGGGGGAGTAAGTCGTCCCCAAAGACAAAGTTATTAGGTTTTACGACTATGCTGAATAAAATGACCTTCTCAGAAATTTGATCCGGTGACTTTGGAAAAAAATTGAGCGTGAGAAGGGGCCTAGGTGCCCTCCAAATTTTTCGGTCACTTAAAAAAGGCACTAGAATTTTTAATTTCCCATAAAATGAGCCCTCACATGACATTCTAGGACCACTGGGTCGATACGATCACCTCTGAAAAAAAAAACACTAAAAACAAAATAAAAAACAAACAAATAAACACGCATCCGTGTCCTGTCTTCTGGCAAAAAATGCAAAGTTCCACATTCTTGTAGATACAAGCATGAAACTTCTACTCTAAGGTTCTCTGATACGCTCAATCTGAAGGTGTGATTTTCGTTAAGATTCTATGACTTTTAAGGGGTGTTTCCTCCTAAATTCTAAAATAATACAAATTTTCTCAGGCTCGTAACTTTTGATAGGTAAGTCTGAACTTAATGAAACTTATATGTTTAAAATCAGCATAAAAATGTGATTCTTTTGATGTAATATAAAAATTCCGTTTTTTAGAGTTTCGGTTATAATTGAGCCGGGTCGCTCCTTACTACAGTTCGTTACCACGAACTGTTTGAAATGCACAGATGCCACTGTAAATCCATCATAAAATATATTTAGGTTTAATGTTTCAATAAATGCTTCATCAAAAAAAAATAAAAAAAAAACTACAAAAGAAGATGTACTCCACCGAATTTGATTTTCTGTCTGAAACTTTAAACCTGAGAGAAAAACGAAAAACTTTGAGTCACAAGACCTCACAAAGCGTCATCTGTTTCTTCGTGTTTTACCCTAAGGCTTTGTCAATCAACTTAAACCTTACGGCAATATGTCTTTTACTTCAAGGCGACTTTGGATTTGTATGTTGAAGGTTGTTAGAGGAAGGGGCTCAGAAAAAAAGAATCTCTTAGATTTAGTACCATTTGTCTCTAATCAAGCTGAAATTTTAATTGATGGTGGACAAAAATATTTCTCTATGCCAAGCAAAATATATTAAAAACTTTTCTGGGGAGGGGTGGGACCAATAAGTTGAAACAAGAAAAAAATTGTTATAACGGGGTATGATACAGAAGGACTGAAAGCCAATCTAGGTTATGTAAAATCATTTGTCTTAGGTTTATGAGTCTGTATGGCTTTATTTTGATCTTCTTTTGTCTAATCTTGTGGATTTTTCTTTATTTTTTCTGTTGTTTCTATCCAAGTTTGTTTGCTTTTAATTTATTTTGACCTATTGTAAGTCATAAGTGATTATACTAAGCCCTTGGATGAAGTCCCAAATTAAAAAGGTTCTGGAGGGTTGGCGGGTCTCATTCCTTGAAAAGTAGAAGAGATTGGGATATGGTTTTTCTCGGCTCATTGCTTTCTGATTTACGGGGGAGAATTTTTTCTTCTCAAAAATAGCATATTTAGTCAATATCAGACAATTTTTGCCTTCAAAATAATTTGATGTAAGTTCTTTAATTTTTGCCTTCTTCTTCACAGGCCCAACAAATTAAATTGAAGCGAGTCTAGGGGTCAGGATGACTATATTAAGCCTTATTACAAAACATTAATGCGAGGCCAATCATACAAGTCAATCTTCGTTCTTTCTTTTGTTTCCCTTTAATATTGAATAAGTTATGTTTAAGCTTTCATTTTGAAAACTCTACTTAATGCTGACTCTTACTAACACAAGAAAAATGGGGAAAAAAGGCAAAACTGTTTTTAGAAAAAAGTATTGTATTTGGAATAAAATAAAACTCACTAAAATTCAAATATCCATAAAAAATATTATAGCCTAAAGCTGTGTTTTTTAGTTGTGTTTTCTTCTTCTATGACAAAGGATAATAGGTACTGACTGACTGTTGCGCAGGCTCTTGTCAAGAACAATTAGCCACCGTAAGGTGAATGTTAGGGTCTAGGTGACCATGTAAAATTACACTTCGATGTGTGTTTTATGCCATAGAAAAGGGATTCGTCTTTTTCTGCTTGCCTTTTAACATTTAATAGATCGCTCATTTCTGGCTACAATTCTGTTCTTTAAAAGGTCTGCTTTGTATTATTTGGGACGATAGTAATATAATATATATATAATATAATATATAATATAATATATACGATATATAACATAATAGATTCGATAAAACAGACCAACTGGAATTCTTCAAAAAAACAAAACATTTTTATGGATTAAATTGAATAAACCTTGCAATTGAAATTCAAAAGGGATTACATTTGAAATTCCTAGTAAAACATTACAGTGCTTATTTCACTGTGTTTTTTTCTTAAGTGTGTGGCAAACGTTAGAGGATATTGAGTAGGTCTATTTTTGTAGACCTAATTGGTATAGAACCGATATTTATAAGGAATTTGTCATAGAGTGTACGCTTGGTAGCGGTTGATGTCGTCAACCTCGTCGAATCTTTCAGCGTAACAGTTAGTCAAAATTTGTATTTTTTTTGCTCACAAGAAAATCTTGACATTCTTAAGAAAACGATAGACAATTTGACAATAATGACATATGACTTGTGACAATTGACAATTACCTTTGACAATAAAAACAAACTTGACTGGTTTCTGTCATGTCAATACGAGCTGAATGATGAACTTTAGCGATCCATAGATGGAGTTTTTCAGAATCGATCATTCATGATTGATAATTATTCAATATAGTTGACAATTAACCGAATATGCTCTTTCAATCCATTGAAAAAATGTAGAGTTTCAAATTTTAACGCGCATGCTCAGTTGCGATGGCGACGTGAAAACAAAGAGTTTTTTTGGCTGAGCTTAATTTTTGATTTTAACACTTACTTTACTGCGTGCACCGATGTCCCCATAAATGTATTTTAATTTTCCAAATTAGAGGTTGACTCTTGTCAGAAACTGCGTGAAATGTTGGGGCTGCATTGTTGTCTCCCAAAAATAAAATACCCTTTTCCTCATTCTTAATTTAATTTGAATTATACTCTTGATCTATTTAACACAAATTGGTGGAATTAAAAGCTCATATTTTATAAGACAAATAATTGATGAATTCTAGAATTAATGGCCCACACAACCATCCAATCTTTGCCCCTCTTGTCCCGCAGATAAACTGATCAAAATTGATAAATATCGATATTAATAAAAACGGCTATATAAGAAAATTGTGCCCCTGGGAGGCAGTTGACCCGTTTGGGACAAAGAAAATGGCCTCTGAATTGTTAACCAGTCTATTTAATATTAAAAGCTGTATATACATAATATTGAACATTTATTTAGCACGTTTCATTGTGATAAGTTCAAATCCGTTTGATTTTTTCTTATTCTGTTCAATAAAGAGTTTAAAAAGAAGTCTTTGGGCACAAGTCCCGTTCCCAAATCCCAATTTCATAGTAATTTGTTTCTGCTTGGGGTCATTTAGGGGTATTTAGGTTAACATAAGTTTAGAAAAGTTATTTGTACAAGTTATATTTATTTTAAGAATTTTATTTAAGATACAAAATCGAAGTAAAATTTAGCTTGAAATAGAGAATCTAACCTCAAAAAATTAACGAAGTTTTCTTATGAAGTATGTATCATCACCATCACTAGTCCTACTTATAGCATTTCTTTCTCTTTCCCCTCTCCCTGTAAAGGTCATAATGTCTTTTTTACTTTATTGAAAAACAAATGTGTTTTGTTTTATATTTTTACATTGGAAAAAGTGTAAGTTTAATTTTCTTGGTAATTTTTATTCACTTGCTTTATTGCTTCATTGTTACTTTTGTTCATCTCAAGTTTTACTTTTTATGTGACTTATTTTCTCCTCGCTTTAAGTTACACTCTGAAGACTTCACTTTTCGTCGAAAAGATTTTTGTTTAGTATGGCTATCTGAAATGGCTTGCATACTATAGACGCCTTAAGTTCGAACAATTCTCTCCCCATCCCCCGACAAAAATCCTTACTACTTGTTTCAGTCGAACCAATTGGTCGTGTCTGTAAAAACCCTAAATGCCTAAGGTTTACCTTGTTCCTGTTCAAAACAGAATATCTCCTATAAAGGCTCATAGAACCCTATGCTTTAAAATCACAATTACTGGATACTGGCGTTTTACAGGAAATTAAATGAAAAAAAAACAGGTTTTTTTAACTGAAAGTAAGGAGCGACATTAAAACTTAAAACGAACAGAAATTAACCCGTGTATGAAAGGGGCTGTTCCCTCCTCAACGCCCCGCTCTTTACACTAAAATTTGACTTTTTCTCTCAATTCTACTTTATAAAACAGTAAACAGCTCTAGCGTAAACAGCGGGACGTTGAGGAAGGAACAGCCCCTTTCATATATGGAGTAATTTCTGTTCGTTTTAAGTTTTAATATCGCTCCTTACTTTCAGTTAAAAAAAAACTGTTTTTTATTTAATTTCTGAACTTTTTTGAATTAATGCAAGTTTGATTTGGGCTCTCCGCAAAAGGATAATTAAAACGAAATTTGCGTATTAATTTTGTTTTTGCTAAATGGCTTTCTCTTAGTTTTGATCAGATGATTTTGATAAAAAGGGTGGGAGAAGAGGCCTAGTTGCCCTCCAATTTTTCGGTTGCTTAGAAATGCAACTACAATTTTTATTTCTAACGAACGTTGTTATTAGTAAAAAATATACATAACTTACAAATTAACTTACGTAACAAACTTCTATATTCGTATATTTTTATTATACATATGAGTGGGCTTGCCCCTTCGTTAATACCTGGCTCTTTACACTAAAGCTTTAATTTTGTCCCAAAGGCTGTAGAATAAATAGTTCAAATTACTAAAAATACTTTAGCGTAAAGAGCGAGGTATTTCGGAAGAGATGAACTTCCCATATCCCTGTTCATTTTAAGTTTTAATGCTGCTCCTTACTTTCAGTTGAAAAAACTTTTTCATATTATTTTTTCATTGTTTTTTTTTTAAATAAAGCTAGAAAATCCTGTGCCCCCTTCAAGGAATTTCTTTTCTCCCATGAAAAATTCCTCCAAGGAGAGATCCTCCCACGCAGCCCTCCCCTCAGACACCCCCAACCATAAAATTCCCCTGAAAAGAATCTGTACACTTCCAAATAACCATTACTGTATGTAAACACTGGTCAAAGTTTGTAACTTTCAGCCCCTCTCTCGGGGACTGTGGGGGAGTGATTCAGCCCCCGAAGTCATAGTTATTATGTTTTTTGACTATGTTGAACAAAATGGCTATCTCAAAATTCTGATCCGTTGACTTTGGGAAAAAATGAGTGTGGGAGGGGGCCTAGGTGCCCTCCAATTTTTCTGGTCGCTTAAAAAGGGAACTAGAACTTTTAATTTCCGTTAGAATGAGTCCTCTTGCGACAAGCTAGGCCCACTTGGTCTATACGGTCACCCCTGGAAAAAACAAAACAAAAAACAAACAAACAAATGAACACGCACCCGTGATCGGTCTTCTGGCCAAAAATACTAAGTTCCACATTTTTGTAGATAAGAGCTTGAAACTTCTACAATAGGGTCCTTTAATACGCTGAATACGACGGTGTGATTTTTGTTAAGATCGTATGACTTTTAGGGGGTGTTTCCCCTAATTTCCAAGGCAAGTCAAATTTTCTCAGGCTCGTAACTTTGGATGAGTAAGACTAAATTTGATGAAACTCATATATTTAAAACATAAAAATCCTCTTCATTCGATTTATCTATTAGTATCAAAATTCCGTTCTTTAGAGTTTCGGTTACTATTGAGCCGGGTTGCTCCTTACTACAGTTCGTTGCGACGAACTGTTTGATTTATTTTTATCTTGGTCTGTTTAACCTTCACCTTGTTTTGCTCACTATTTTAATAAGAAATAAGAAAAAATCTCTCCTCGGTAATGAATATACTTGTCGTAATTCAGCCTTTTTCATTAATCTGATCAGTAATTATTGATGCGGGTGTAATTGTTGTTTAGACAGATTTTCCATGGCAACTCAATTTGAATCTACGCTTTATTTCCATATACTAGGTTTTGTCATTGTTGGAGAACCCCTTAGTTCTTTACTGGCCGTTTTTACCTTATTGGATTCTTCTTACAGAATTTATCTAGAGATTCATAGACCATTTCTAGACGAAAAGACAGTCGAGCTTAATGTCAAATGGCGTCACCTTTTATGGCGTGACCAGGAGACTAGAAGAAAAACAAACAAACAAGTACACTTTACGCATACCTTGACTGCTTAAAAGAGCAAAAATGAATAAATTCCAAAAAAATCCACTTTTTTGAAGGGAATGATATAAATTCATTTTCCGGTGCTACCACTACAAGTCGAGTTACGTCCACTTGCACGTATATAAAGGCTCAATGACAGCAAAACTTCCCGGGTTCTGGAATTTAGCAAACTGACCCACCTTTATATTCGCTGGAGTTTCAAGATTACTAACCAGTTTGGAAAACTTGTAAGATAGAATCCTGTCTAGTCAAGTGCGAGATTTCAGTACCTAAAAGAACTAGATTCAAGTAGGACAAGAAAGCATTACAAACTTGTCCAAGTTATTTATTGTAACCTATTTACCAGTCAAATCCAATTCACAAATTAAATATAAATAGCCTTAAAAAGGTACAATAAGGTAATTTTCTATCATTCGAAGGTAATGACGCTGCTCTAAAGAAATTCTGATTGAATTATTAAAATACAGATAGTATTACCAATCTTATATTAAGGATTTTCTTGTATCAAGAAATTATAATTATTAAAATATACACAATTAATCCAAATTTTGTTTGCCCATAGGTACCCATGTAAATCTGAACTATTCAGTATCAGAGCTTCTTATTAAAAATCTTAGCAATTCCTGAAATTTGTAAAAAAAAAAAAAACCAGTTGGCGACTAAACTACTTATGTAGCTATTCATTTGACTTTCTGAAACTAGGAAGTTATTAACAACGAAATTTTAACCTTCCACACTACTTAATTTTTAAATATTCTTTATAGAAATTTACTATTTGTGCAATCCTTTTGCCTCTTACTTCTCTGTATTAGTTGTTTTGATAACATATTCTCAGGAATTACTTTGATGAAGTAATCTTTTGTCTATGCTGGGGAACAAATGTGGGAACAAATCGGGAATTTTTGTCGAAATACATTATTTGAATTTAAAAGAAATTTGATTTTAACTTTACTCACACCCAATTCGGCAAAGACAACATATATTTTACTTTCAAACGCATAAACAATTGGTAAAAAAAAATGCATTTTTTTAAAGATAGTAAAACTTGCTCAAACCTCAAATGAGCATTTCAACACTATTTTCTGGGGCCTTTATAAACAAAAGACATATAAATATAAAAAAGATCAGATTCAAATACAACCTTTAAATTAAAATTAAAAATTCAAACAGTTCAAGAATCCTTACTTTAGCGAAACTCAACCAGGACTAATATATAAAATAAAGTGAAACAAAACGATTCATTCAAGTGAAAAAAATTTATTAATATCACGCTTTTAAAGTTTTACTTGCCTTTCTAGCAGCTAACCTTAAAGGTATTTTAGTAACTAGTTCACTGGTAGTGACTACTGGTTATACAATTTTCCAAATCGTTTTTTAGTATATTTGTGCATAAAGCGTATAGCGAATGCCTTCCAAATCTCAATTAAAAGAAGTGTTATTATTTTGCCGCTATTTATTTTAATTTAATTGACGACATAACTTAAGCTTACATAAATTGCTAATGGAAACCAAAACTCTAAGAAACTGAGTCTTGATAACCCTATATCATAGGCTAAAACTGCTTAAGTAAACAGCGATGTGGGCACTATGCGCTATTTATCAAATTATTTTTGTTTAGACCAGGGCACTTCGTATTAATGAAGTTGTTGTAGACACTTTGAAAGGGGTTTATTGTATTGGAAATTGACAGGGCTATTGTTCTTTTTATTAATCAAAAGCAATTTGGGGGCAAATAACCCCCTCCAACACCCACCATTTCTCCAAACATATTTAATCAAAATTTTGAGACAGCCATTTTGTTCAACGTAGTTGAAAAATCTAGAAATTCTGTCTTTTAGGATGCCATCCCCCCAAAGCCCCTCAGGGCAAGGGTTGCAAGTTATGCTCTGGAGGCATATAAGGTATATATAGCAAGGATGATCATATTCACCCTTGCTAATCTGAAGTTTTAGTGCCCATTTTAGGTTCAGAATGATCGGCGGGTGGATACACCCCCCCCCCAAACACACACAAGCACACTTAATCTTTTCGCTAAATGCATCTGATAGAAATTTTGAGAAGGCCAATTATTGTCCAAAATTATATATTTAAAATCAGCATGAAAATCTGATTCTTTTGATGTATATTTTAGCATCAAAATTCCGTTTTTTTAGATTTACTTAAAATTTTGAGAAGGCCAATTATTGTTGTGGACTCTTCAAAAAGAGCTCATGAGATTGAAAGTCGGAAGGGTACGTACATTTTTTAATAGTCAAAGTGATTGAAGGGCACTTACCCCGCCTCACACGCCAACCATTTTCCCGAAGACATCGAAAGTTTGAGATAATAGCCTAATTTAGTTCAACGTAATTGAAAGGTCTTAAAATTATGCTTTTGAGAAGGACAGCCTCTTTTCAGCCCTCAGGGCATGGATTATAAGTTATGCCCTGGGGGGGGAATAAGGTATATAGAGAAGAATGGTTGTTAAAACTCTGAAATGGGCTCATTGGGTTGTTAATCAGAAGTTCTAGTGTCCTTTTAAGATTCAGAGTTATTGGAGGGTTGATACCCCCACACCTCGTATTTTCCAAAAATGTATTAAATAGAAATTTGGAGACGGCAATTTGTTGTCGTAGAAACTACAAAACAGCTCATTCGATTGGAAATTGAAAGGGTCAGTGCCCTTTTTAATAGTTGAAAGTGACTGGAGATTAATTATTCTCTGAGGAAACTATCTGAGGAAACTTCAGTAATTTGTGATGGATGTGATACTAAATTGATTTTGGGATAAAATTATCCCGCTACTTTAAGGCTAAATATATTATGACTATTTATGGTTCAATCGTCACTTACGTTGAATGAAGTTAGGGCAAAACACACGTACAACAAATGTCAGATACATTTATAAAACTCTTCAGAGAGCAAGAAGTGACGTCTTAAAAAAGGCAAACCAATTACATATGGAATTTATGATAGTGACAGTGCAATTCGACCATGCCAGCAGCCAGCAGCAATCTCCAAAAGAATTATCTCTGTTTGGTACTCTTCCCTCGGGACAATATAGGGCTCCACTGTGAATACAGGCAATGTTGAAGAGTCCACTGTGAATACAGGCAATGTTGAATGACTTATATGTAACATTTACTTAGTTTACGGCATGTTTGTGCTTATATGCTTGGCTTTGTGCCACATGCTGTTGGTGTCAAAGATATTGACGCCACTTTTCTTGTAACTGCCTTTGACTTTGCTCTTCATTTTCATTTTTGACTCGCTCAGGTTCTTGGTTATGCTTGTCTTCTACCCATGTGTGTCTCTGATCTTCATTTTTCATTTATGACTAGGTCAGATTATCGGTGTTGCTTGTCTTCTAACTGCGTGTTTCTTTTCTCTTCATTTTCATTTTTGAATCGTTCAGATATCTCGGTGTCGCTTTTCTTTTAACCGCGTGTGTCTTTGCTCTTCATTTTAATTTTTGACTGGCTCAGATTCTCGATATCACTTGTCTTCTCGAAACATCTGTCTTTCTTCTTAATTTTGGATTTTGATTATTTCAGAAATTTATTACTGCCCTTTGCTTTAGCTGCCCGTATTGGTCTTGCCTCATTTGAAGGTCAAGGTTGATTTTCACTCATTGGTAATTTAATTTGCCTGGGCGGTTTTTCTCGGTCTTTTCACGTTTGATACTTTTGATGATTCCAAAGAATCACCATTTTAAATAAATGAAAATTTTCGTCTTTTGAGTCTTCCTAAAGATATTATATAGCTGAATACGTTCAAACCTGTAGGCCTTACTTTCGTATCAAGTTTTTTTTTATCAAACAAAAAACAAAACAAGTTTAAAATTGTCAGGTATTTTACTAGCTTGAACTAAAACAATAAAATTATTGCTCAGGCACCGTAAATATTTTTGCAGTTTACAAAATAACTTAACGATTCTTAACTGAATTAAAAAAATTTTTAACTTTTTTTTATGTCTTAAAAAGACGTTGTTTGTACTTATACGAAAAGAAATTCGGTAATGATGTTTTTCTAACAACGATTTCTGCTAAGCTTAAGACTTTTGGTTTTCGTTTTTAATGGTCAAAAATTGTTTTAATTGGTTGTCAAATACCGAATCATCATTTGTATTAACTGCAAATGTTTGTTTTCTGGGCCTTCATACTGACATTATATAACTGGTTGCCTTCAAACCTGTAAGATTAATCAAGAGGTGAGCCGATTTTATAAAAAAAAATGAAATGATTTGAAAATTTTCAGGCGTTTTTCTAGTTTGAATTAAAATATTAGAAATATTGCTCAGGCACCGTAAATATTTTGGAAAGTTTTCTTAAAATCTTTAGTGTTTCTGGACTAAACTTAATTTTTTTTCAATTTTTTTTCAAGTCTTAAAAAGATATTGTTTATGCTTATAAGATAAGAAATTTGGCAATTATGTTTTCCAACATCGATTTCTACTAAGCTTCAAACTTTTGTTGTTTTTTTTCTTTAAGGCTTTTGAATTGTTGTAAACCCTTGTTGAAATATATACAAATGTTTTTGAAATTACCAGTTTTTTGCTCTTTATGCAACCTAATGTCTTTTCATACTGAGCTATTTAAAGTTATCTGATTATTACCGAAGTCCAATTTCTAACAACGATTTCTGCCAAGCTTCAAACTTTTTGTTTTTACTTTTTTTAAGGTTTTTGGATTGTTTTAATGCCTTGTCAAAATGTGCGCAAGTATTTTTGCAATTACTGGTTTTTTGCTCTTTGTTCATTAAGCAATTAAAAAAAAAGTTTTTTTTTTACTGAAAGTAAGAAGCGACATTAAAACTTAAAACGAACAGAAATTACTTCGCATATGAAAGGGGCTGCCTCCTCATCAACGCCTCGCTCTTTCCGCTAAAGTTAGACTCTTTCTCTCAACTCTACTTTTTAAAACAGTAAAAACTTTAGCGTAAAGAGCGGTGCGTCGATGTCGCTGCTTACTTTCCGTTAAAAAAAAACTTGTTTTTTTTTATTTAATTTCTGAACGTTTTAGAATCAATGCATGTTTTGATTTTGGCTCTCCGCAGAGAAGTAATTAAAACGAAATTTGCATATTTATTTTTTGGCTAAATGGCTTTCTCATAGTTTCGTCGAATGATTTTGAGAAAAAAGGAGCGGGGGAGGAAGCCTAGTTGCCCTCTGATTTTTTGGTTACCTAAAAAGGCCACTAGAACTTTTAATTTTTTACGAATGTTTTTATTAGTAAATGATATACGAAAATTATAAATTAGCTTACGTGACGAACTTTTGTATTCTCATGTTTTCATTACATATATGAGGGGGTTCCTCTCCTCGTCAGTACCTCGCTCTTTATACTAAAGCTTAAATTTGTCCCAATTCATTAAGAATGACCCCTGAATCACAAAAGCCGTAGAATAAATAGTTGAAATTACCAAAAACATTTTAGCGTAAAGAGCGAGGTAATAGGAGGAGGTGAGGCCCTAATATGCGTAATAATTTCTGTTAGTTTTAAGCTTTATTGCTGCTCCTTACTTCCAGTTAAAAAAACTTTTTCATATTTATTTTTTCATTGTTTTTTTTAAATAATGCTAGAAAATCCTGCGCTTCCTCCACGGAAATTTTCTTCCCCCATGACAAATTCCTCTATGAAAAATCCCCCCAACATATCCCCCTCTTCTCAACCCTCCCCCCAACCAAAAAATCTCCTTGAAATCGTCTGTACACTTCCGAGTACCCCTAAACTCTAAAAAATGGAATTTTGATATCAATAGCTACATCAAAAGAATTACATTTTAATGCTGATTTTAAATATATAAGTTTCATCAAGTTTAGTCTTACCCATCAAAAGTTACGAGCCTGAGAAATTTGCATTATTTAAGAAAATAGGGGGAAACACCCCCTAAAAGTCCTAGAAATAACGAAAATGACACCATCAGATTCAGCGTATCAGAGAACCCTACTGTAGAAGTTTCAAGCTCCTATCTACAAAAATGTGGAATTTTGTATTTTTTGCCAGAAGACAAATCACGGGTGCGTGTTTTTTTTTTTTTTTTTTTTGTTTTTTTTCCCAGGGGTCATCATATCGGCCAAGTTGTCGTAGAATGTCGCAAGTGGAATCATTCTAACGGAAATGAAAAGTTCTAGTGCTCTTTTTAAGTGACCAAAAAAATTGGAGGGTATATAGGCCCCCTCCCACGCTCATTTTTACCCAAAGTCAACGGATCAAAATTTTGAGATAGCCATTTTGTTCAGCATAGTCGAAACCATAATAACTATGTCTTTGGGGATGACTTACTCCCCCACAATCCCTGGGGCAGGGGCTGCAAGTTACAAACTTTGACCAGTGTTTACATATAGTAATGGTTATTGGGAAGTGTACAAACGTTTTCAGGGGGATTTTATTTTGTTTGGGGGTGGGGCTGAGGGGAGGGGGCTTTGTTGGAGTATCTTTCCTTGGAGGAATCTGTCATGGGGGAAGACAAATTCAATGAAAAGGGCGCAGGATTTTCTAGCATTACTATAAGAAAACAATGAAAAATAAACATGAAAACGTTTTTTCAAATGAAAGGAAGGAGTAGCATTGAAACTTAAAACGAACAGAGATTATTCCGCATATGAGGGGTTCTAAAAATACTTTAGCATAAAGAGCGAGGTATTTAGGAGGATATAAATACCTCGCTCTTTATGCTAAAGTATTTTTAGTAATTTCAACTATTTATTCTACGGCCTTTCTGATTCAGGGGTCATTCTTAAAGAATTGGGACAAAACTTACGATTTAGTGTAAAGAGCGAGGTATTAACGAGGGTACAAACCCCCTCGTATACATATTAAAAATATAAGATTATGAAAGTTTGTTACGTAAGTTAATTCTTAATTTACGTATATTTTATACGTAACTTATTGTCCCCTCCGCAATCCCTCGCTCTTTACGCTAAAGTTTGACTCTTTGCCACAATTCTGCTTTTTAAAACAATTAAAAACTTTAGTGCAAAGAGCGAGGTGTTGAGGAGGGGACAACCCATTTCATATAAGGAGTAATTTCTGTTCGTTTTAAGTTTTAATGTCGCTCCTTACTTTCAGCTAAAAAAATTAGTTTTTTTTTTATTTAATACATACAAAGATCTACTACTACTTAGAAAGATTCTGGAGTACAAGAAAATGAAGGAAAGAGTATATCAGATTTTATGAATAAAAAAAACAGATTAAGATTGATGTGAAGCAGGCGACCTGAAAATAAGCCAAGAGCCGACACAGAGTGAACAAAATTTGTGAATCATTGGATTCGTTAATTTCAGATCCATTCGTTCATCAAGCCAGAATCATGTATTATTTTAAATTTTTCTTAGAGAATGATAAAAACTTACTTAAAAGTAGAGAAACTTTCCGGCTTGACGTTTTTTGTCTATTTTAACATATCTTTATAACTATTCAACTATTATTAAAGTTAATTTTAACTTTAAGGTAAAATTTAACTAATAGATAGTTAAATAGATATTTAACATACTTAGAAAGATCTCAAAGCACAAGTAAATGAAGTAGAAGGTGTTTCTGATTTTATGAATGAAAAAAACAGATTAAGGTTGATGTGAAACAGGTGATCTGGAAATAAGCCAAAACAAAAGAAAAACCTAAACCGAAAGAAAAAAACTGAAAAAAAAACTGAGAAAAAAACCGAAAGAAAAAGGTGTGTGGATCGTTGGATTCATTAGCTTCAGATTCATCCATTCATCAAGCCGCAATCATATATTATTTTAACTTTTTTTAGAGAATAATCAAAACCTGCCTAATAAATAGAGAAATCTCTAGGAAAAAAAGCGAAGCAAATTTTAATGATTTAGTTTGCTAATTAAGCGGATTTTCTTAAAAATTAGCCACATGGTAAAGATGAATTCTACAATTGTTTAGTTCATTCAGGTTTTTTGCAATGTGTTAATATTTGTGATTTGGTAAAATTTATAATATTTAGTGTACCTATTGTTGCTAAAAAGAGGGATATATTAACAGGATAAGCTTGTTTTGGTTTTACTTGGTTGTTTTACATTTCCTGTTTTTTTTTTCTTTCATAGGCATGCATTTTGGGGATGATACCTGACACGGGGATGCCATGGATATTCTGTGGTAGCCACAACACTGTGCTGGGTAGAGAATTTAAAGTGGCGAAACCCTATATAAGCCAGTGTATTCTCCTGATGAGCCCTTGTGTTGGGTGTTGCCTCTGAATTATTTGTCTATATTATTTTTTCTATTGTTTGGTAAATGACGACTTATACTTATTGACGACATGACTGCCTGTCCGTGGATTATTCTTTATGGTTGATTGTGTATGGCTATGCTGTTTGACCTATGTGATTGTATGGATGAGTAGGGTTAAGGCCTCATTCAAGTGCTGGTCTATATTAATCACTAATTTAGGAAAACAGTCTTCCTTTTCTCCTTCTGTCTCTCTTTTTTTTTCTTTTTTGTGTTTGTGCTGTTGCATTGGTGATTTCTCTTTTCATGATATATATATATATATATATATATATATATATATATATATATATATATATATATATGTATATATATATATATATATATATATATATATATATATATATATATATATATATATATAGGGCCAGGGGTAAGCTATCGTCAGTGTTTTATTCGTGAGTGAATAAAATATAATTAATCATCTGTTTTTTTAGGGAGGGGGTCAGACCGCGTATGGCCAGGAATTACCCCTGGCCTCTGGGGGTTGTACTGAATCAAAGTAGTGTTTTATGATCTTTGGATTATATTAAACAAAATAGCTATCACACATTTTTGATTATATACCCTTGTAGCAAAGGATGCGAAGGGGGATGGAGTCTAATTTCCCTTTGACCACTCTTGACTCTTAAAAAGGTAACTAAAACTTTCAGTTTCATATCAAATGAGCTTCCCCTAAACCCTCTTCAAACGCGTCTTTCGTTAAAACGTAATTCAAAAACGTAATTTCGTTATTGCATGTCCCCGGTTCATCACTTAAAATGCTTATCAACCGATTACAGGGGGCTATATCAACTTTGGAATTTTTTGTTATAGAATATTTGGTCTATTTCGAACAAAATACCTATCCAAAAAATGATAAGATGAATTTGGGGAAATATATGGAGGAATATTTGCCCTCCAATCGCTTTTTACTCTTAAAAAAGGAACTATAACTTTCCGTTTCAAATCATTTGTGCCCCCTCTGAAGTTTATACGACCTACATTCAAGAAAAAACTTACAGGTTCCCAGAGCACAAAATACAACGCTTGCTTCCAGGCTCTGGGGAGTTGTGTTGACCACAAAGTTTTTGTTTTAGTACTTTTGGACTATTTTTAAAAAAATGGCTATCTCCAAATTTTTTATCGCATGCTTATTTGGGAAAAGAGGGCTTAGGAGAGGGTGCAGGTTCCCGCTAATCACTTTTGACTCTTAAAAAGGGAACTAGAATTTTCCATTTCAATCAAATGAGCTCACTCTGAAGTTTACACTTCCAACCCCCCCCCCCCCTTCCATATGAACATTATAAACCCCAGAGCATAATTTACAATGCTTGCCTCCAGGCTCTGGGGGGATTGTATCACCCCCAAAGTTTTGCTATCGTATTTTTGGGCTAGTTAGAACAAAATTGTTATCACAAAATTTTGTCATATTTATTTAGAAAGAAAAACGGGCAATGGGGCTAGTTACTCTTTGATTTCTTTGTCACTTTTGAAAAAATCACTTTTAAAAAGGCAATTAGATCTTTCAATTTCCAATCGAATGACCACCCATCCCCGAAGTTCTTATGACCACCTCTTACAAAAGAGCGCTTCAGGCACAAAATTACAAAATAAATAAATAGCAAAACATTGAAGGTTCATGGCCTTAAACACAAATTGCAAAGAAGAGAGGTAGGAGGAGAATAACAACCGGTAAAAAAAGAAGAGAAAATCATGCAAATATTTAGTTGAAACTTCTACTCAACCGTCTTCAGTGAAGAATAATAAAAATAAGCGCATATAAAAGTCAAAAGAACAATATTAAAACCAAACCTCAAAATAAACACTACCGCAGAACCCTTGTTTATAGTAGTTTCTTCTGATAGTATTTTCTGATAGGTTTTTATATTTTTTGAATATCTTTTTGTTCTAACATAAGCTCCATATTAGCAGAAATAAATTTAAGATTTTCAGCAGTTTCCACTATGCATAAAGTTTTTCCATTCTAAAAATTGGTTCAGCTTCAGATTTGCAATTGACCAAGACTCTAAAGAAACTAATATTTTTTCCATCTTCATAGGACATACTCTTTAGCACATATTGACAAAGTTTAGTTTTTTCCATCAGTTAGTAGCTGTTCGACAAAAGCAAGATAATAGAAAGTCTTGAATAAAGGCATGATAAATTTTTTATCCTTGTATGTTATTTCCTCCTTCATTCATCCCCGTCTGTCAGCTAAAAGCATGGAAAATAAGCACTTGTCACATAAACGACTGGCCTAAAAAATAGCCCTTTCGCTAACTAATTTATTTAACTTAGAAGTAGAGATAATTGACTCATTCTAATTTTAACCATATTGTAATAAAATAGACATACTTCCTACTAAGGTTCAAATTTCATGATTTGGAGTTCCAAATGTGGAACTACGAAACAACTTCAAAAAAAGCTGGCCTAACCATTCTTTAGCCGATCAGTGACCAAATTGATATTGAAACTCTTTCAATGTAAAATTTCTGCTTCCTCAGTCATTCACGTTCTAAAGAAGTTTCTTTAACTTTTATCTATAAAATTCTACTCATTACACAAACGTAATAGAGATCACATTTTCAGTAATTTTGTTTCCTATTCAATTCTTTTATTTCAAAAAAGTGTGTTGCTCCATGTTAGCATAACAATTTGACCATAAATTCTGCAGAAACTGCTCTCTAATCTCTTTCTGTCATGGCCACTTACTTTTTCATACACATTGACAACCTTCGGTTCTTTCCATGAGTTAGTAGTTGTTTACAAAAGTGAAATTTTCTGAAAAACTTACCTTAGAACTTAGTTCCTCCTGTGCCACCAGAGGCACCCAGGACATCCAGAAAGAGCCTCCAATCATCCCTCATATATGCTGCTGCCCAGACGTCTTCCCAATTAGGTTGGACTGTGAAGTTGAAAAACTTCAGGTCCCACTGGTATGTACGACGAAGTGTATTTTTTGGCTTTCCTCTTCTTTGGGTTCCCTTTTATTGCCACTCGAGTACTGTTCTGGAGAGTCTATCTTCCGCCATACGGATAACGTGTCCCAAGTAGTGCCATCTTCTTTGGTATTTGAAATCTGTTACCAGGGGCTGATGTGTGATAGAGTGAACTGTCTGGTTAGTTATGTAGTCCCTCCAGTTAATGTTCAATATCTTGCGGAGACAGTTTTTCTCAAAAGCAAGAATCCTATTTTCTTGCTGTTGGTTCAGTTTCCAGCATTCACAGCTATAGAGGAGGGCAGAGACGACTTTACTGTTGAAGAGCCTCAATTTCAGTTTCAAAGAGTGCTTTTTTGATTTCCAAACTTGCTTCAGTTGATTGAAAGCTCCACTGGCTTGTCCAAATCTAAACTGTACCTCCTTTTCACTTGATCCAGTTCGTTCGACTGTAACTCTGAGGTATTTGAACTCCACTACCTGCTCGGCTGAACTGTCCCCGCACTTTATGCCAAGTTGTTTGCCTCAATCAGGGTAATGTCGTTGGTGAAATCAATATCTGCTAGTCGTTTATTATCGCATATTTGGATCCCAAACGCTGTGCAATCTCGGAGCACAAAATCATTAACAAGGATAAGAAACAGGGGGTAGAGGAAACATCGCTGTTTGACCCCAGAAATGATACTGAGATACCTTGTAATTTCCTTCATGGGTCCGAACGAAGCACTCCGTGTTTTCGTACAGCGCAACGATCAGGGGTATCAGTTTATCTGGAATGCCGTAGTGTCAGAGGATTTTCCACATCGGATCTCGGATGATTAGGTTTTCCCACTTTTTTTTATTCATAAATTCATGGAACAAGGTATAATTAGACATCTGAAATATCACTAGTCCCTTATTGACTTTGTAAAGGACCGTTAAATATTCTTTTAAAAGAATCAATAGAGAAACTTTTGCAGATAACGACCTTATGAAAATCATTTTAATCTGAAGTACAACGTCAAATGAAGCTCCTCTAAAAAATGCCCTATTCACGGTGTGCTAACTTCAAGATGATTGGCTTGACTTGTTTGCCTTCCCTTCTGTCTTATGGTTTTAATGACGGGTTGCCAAACACGAGAAAGCTCAGGAAAAGGAGTTAAATTTATATAATTGTAGAGAACAGCCATCGACACTACTTCAAATATCTGATTAACAGATGAGACTGTAGTAAGGAATGACGAAACTTGCTCTACTAACCCAATTCTAAATCTTTTGTAGTGTGTAGCAAAAAAATTAGTAGAATACCAGCACACAGTGGTTATCCATGCTTTGCAATGGGTCTGGTGCAAGACAATAAATTGGGATTATTAAGCTGAGTGGCAGATGGCTTTTCCAGTGAAGGGTAACCCCCAGCTTTTAAGTGCTGAAGAATCTCATCCTATCGAGGTTAGTCTTTCAAGAAATTTGTGGACAAAAGCATTTCGAGGAGACAAAGCTCATCAACATTCTCTATAGCTTCGTTTATTAATCTGAACTTGGGGTGTACATTTTTAAATTGTAATCATGAAAGCATCAGTTATATTATTTTTGTTGCATTGAAACTGGCCTTTCAAACATCGAACAACTCTTCAGTTTCCAGAAGCTTCATTTGTAGGGGGTAGGAAAACTTGGGTTAGGTCTTTATGTCATCGGATAACAATATATTTCGTGGTGTTATCAATGATGTTTTGTATATGGGTCAAAAGGTTGTCTTCCATGTCATTTATGCAGAAAATAAAAAGTAATGATCGTCCTAGATTTATCCTTGTTTTCAAAGACATTGAATATTGGATTTTAGTTGTACTTCAGTTACCGTAACTGACCTCTATTTTGTTCTATCTTCTTAATTGCTATTCTTTCACACATATTGAAAGCATCTGATTTATTCTATCAGTTGCTAACTGCTTAACAATAGTGATGTTTTTCAAAAAGCTTGAACAAAACGATTCTATATTTTTTCTCTTCTTTCTTCCTACATTCATCCCTGTCTGTAAGCAAAAAGTATGAAACTTGATTCTTAGCTATACTTTAGTTTTAGAATCTTTATATCTTTGTTCAGATCCATGTAAAAAAGATACAGAATTAACAATGTTGCTGGTAGTTACTAATGTTCATATTGTTGTAATGTATCTGATTAATATGTGTTTGGTTATTCACATAAGAGGTGAAGAACTTGCTGCATGTATTCCGAACGAAAAAATATTCCTTTTGCTAACTAATTTATTTATTACAGATGCATAAATAATTAAATAATCTAGCACGGAATAATAAAACAAATATTTTTCTATATATAAACTTAGAAATTGTTATTTAGGTCTAATCGGGTGAAGAAGCAAGCTTCTGTTGAGACAATTTAATCACTCAAATAAATTAACAAGAGATTCAATAAATAGCAGAAAGTACAAAGGCTATGCAATGAGTTACCTACGTTTTCAATAATTCAACTTTTCCGTTATTCCAGTTCTTCCCAGTCATTTGTCCTTCCTAATTTTTCAATAATACTCGTGAAAAATTCATTTTCTCTTATTTTGATAAGAGTTTTCAAAAACTCATTTTCTTTATTCACAGACACCAAATGGCTATTGAATGACCTTTTTCTTCCAAAGCCACTAAACAAGAATTGTATTAAATTGAAGAAGAATGTGAATATAGCTATTGGTCCAAAGAAAAGAAAATTGAATACTGCTTGCACTATTCTTTGTAGAAGAGACGAAGGTGGAGCTGGGGCTGCAAAAAAAAAAAAAATGTTAGTTCTGGTGCCATATACACTTATTAATAAAACTAACATTTAACCATAACAGCTTGCCAGCTGAATACGTTTTGCATCATTGTCGAAAACTTTTTAAAGAAACAACTAAAGACTTAATAGGAAAGATATCTTATTCGTAATTTTAATCACACATTTGTTCAAACTTCTTCTAGAACATACAACTTACTTTAAAAGAAATTAAAAGAAATATAATATATATTATAAATATATATTGGGGTTGGGGCTGGGACACTATAACGCTTTAAAGTCAGTTTTGGTTATTTATTTTTAATATTTGAGTTAAAATAAGTTTTTAATTTTTAGGACTATTTCTTTTTCCAGACATATTCGATACAAAGTTTAGTCTACTTTCTTTGGTCTCTGTTTTATTTTGCTGACGACGCATACCACCTAAAAGTATTTAATTAAATTTATATTTTTCACGAGAACCTGTCCGTATTACCAGAAAAGCCAACTGGGAGGTGAAAATATTTATTTTGTATTGAAAAGAAGGGGAATATTAAAATCTTAACTTCTTTAGGCCTTCGAAATAATATTGCAAGATTGTGCTGTCACACAGGGCTGAAAAAATAATATTTCAACTTCTTTGTACTGTCAAAGATTTGTTTTTGAGTCTTGGTATGGCACGGAGGTTATATCTGAGCTTTAATAAAGGTTCCTATAAGTACAAATTTAAAACTAAGTATATGATTCGAAATAATCTTTCAAACATCGGAGTAATTATTTAAGAAAAATATATTTTCAAAAATTGCTTATAAAATAAGGCAAATAATGATGTTTTTTTATCCAGTTGGTAAAGATGAGTCTCTGAATTCTCAGTTTAAATCAGTGGAATGGCATAGAATTTTTTCAAACATTTAATGATGAAATGTTAAAAAAAAGTGGAAATTTAACACTTGAATTTACCACGAAAACGAAATGCAACTACAATATTACTAAAAAGTTTCTCTCCTTTTAAAGGCTAATCAGTCATAAAATATAGTTATGCTTATGTATAGGGACTGCATAATTTGTTTCATTAAATTGTATAAATTGCTTTATACAATTATTATAGGATGTATCATATTGCCGCGATTAGTTGTCTATAAATCAAAGCCTTTTCAGGACAATTCTATTACTTAATGATAATTTTGGACCAAATATCAAATTTTTATTTTTGTTTACTCAACAGACAAATCGTGATTTAAATGTTTGAATTGAATATCTAAAAATCTCAAAATTTAATTAAAAATATACCAGAGATTAAAACCCCAAAAATTTAAATCACCAATTTATACCTATCAAATACAAAAATAGCAAACACATAATTATTTTTCTTAAGGAGTATTTTGAATCATGTACTTAGTTTGAAGCGTAAGCCAACAAGCATTTGTATTAGAATTCATATTTTTCTAGCCATTTTTGTCTTTATTTGAGAATTTTAGAATGAATAGAAGAGGAAATAGTAGCGAAGAGCTCTGAATCAAACGGACTCTAAACTGACAGGACTAGCCCTAATAAACATTCACCAAAATATTGAGGTAGACATCGATCATGTAATAAATAGATATGACTGGACTTGTAAAAGAAAAATAATTTTTGTTTTATAGAATTGTGATTAAGCAATATACGTCGAACTTTAAAAAGTGGAGAGATGATCTATATTGTTTTGAAAAGCAAAATGTTATCAGTAAATTTTTGAGATTTTCTCAAAGTTGACACTGTTTATTAAAACACTATTTTTTTAAAAGATAGTGAATAGTTAATGTCTTATTGCCTATGCTTAAAACCCTCGTTTTAATTGTATGTATTTTTTATCTTGTTGTTTAATGTTTCTTTTTATAACCCTAAACGAACTAGCATTTAATGTTTAATCTCTTTTCGCATACACGATCGTGTCTTAATCTTCATTTCCTACTGTGTATTACCATCATAATTACTAAGCGATGCCCTATATTTAGGCGACACACATAGTGATTTGACGTATAAAAACAGTCATAAAGAATGTATGCCTCCAAAAGATGGTTGAAGACCAATTTTTTGGCAATATAAAACTTAAATCACTCGCTATAGCTATCAGAGGTACAAAGGCTAAAAACTATGCAGAAGATATTAATTATCAAATTTTTTGTAGATGGTGAACAGCATTTGATTTTTTTTTGTATGGTGGGGTGATTTTTACAACTTACTATTTTTTTTATCAGTATTTTTAAATCGTTTTAACTTCAACAGATTTATTAGAAATTTAATCCTCATCATATTTTAGATTAAATTTACAACCATTTCAACTACCTACCTATGATGTGTAATTGTTGAAATTCCCTTTAAATTGCTGATATTTCTTTATTCACAAGTATATCCGGAGCAACCAATTATGGGCTCCCCGCTAAGAAAAATCCTCGATCCGCTATTGAATTTGGATTGGAATGCTGGTTATAATGGTTGCAGCAGTAGCTGCAATCTAGTAAAGAGCCAGCCACAGTCCATCGTAGTCAAAAATTGAAAAACCATGTTTCGAAAAAAAAACAGCCAAATGAGAAAAATCGTCCATCTGGCATTGAATCAGGAATAATACCTATTGTTTCTGTTCATCTTTAAAGTGAAACTCCTTTGCGAAAACACATTTGTGATAATTTCTAAACAGAGCCTAAAACCCTCAAACCTAGCGTAGGATTGAAAAAAAGTACACCATTGGAGACAGTGTGGTCGAAAACTCTATTTAGGATTTGTCATCTAACACTGATTCACGAAATATAATTACTATTTCCGTTAATCTAAAAATGTAATTTTTTTTAGGTTTATTATGAAAGTAACCAGGAGAAGGAGACTGGGGGACCCCGATTCCCCAAAATATTTTTCAGGCACCCTCAAACCAGATTTTTCAAAAATCCAATTGTCAATTTGGTCCATTTTTGGCACCCTATCAAGGTAGACTCGCCGCAAAGAGGAGATTTCCCTCTGACGCATTTCCCAGGGGGGTATTTTCTGGGGGAAGGGACTGGGGATAATCTACCACAACAGCTTAGAGAGATGTTAAATGGTTGATTTAAAATCTATTGCTCATAACCTTATGGTTATTACATATTTCCTAATCTGTTAGATTTCCTAGATTTGAATGTTAATTAATCCGCTGGGAGAATTTTCCAAGATCCATTTGTGTTGAACACGGTCAGCCGAATTTGAGACAAAATTTGCAAAGTGATTTTTAAGATATAAGAAGAGGAATAATTGTAAAAACAACAAATAATTGAATTTCAAATGAATTTCCCTCGACACACTCCCCCCACTTCTGCTGTTTAAGCTTCATCAAATATAGTTTAAGGCTCTCACTCCTTACAATAGAAACTAATTAACTCAATGTTTTACAATAATCAATTACGGTTTTATTTATTGAATAATATCCAATAAATATGCTTTTGTTGTAGACATGACCCTTAATAGTCCCTTGGAGAAGGGCTATAAGTTACGCTATTATCAAAAAGTTCGTGGTAACAAACTGTTTTTCAACTTTTGAAACTAAAAGATACATCAAAAGAATCAGATTTTCATGCTGATTTTAAATATATAAGATTCATCAAATGTAGTTTTTGTCATCAAAAGGTTATGAGCCTGAGAAAATTTGACTTATTTTGGAAAATAGGTGGAAACACCCCCAAAAAGTGATAGAATCTTAACAAAAATCACACCATCGCATTCAGCGTATCAGAGACCCCTATTGCGAAAATTTCAAGCTCCTATCCACAAACATGTGGAATTTTGTATTTTTTGCCAGAAGACAGATCACGGGTAGGCTACGGTTCGTGTTTTTTTTTTTTTTTTTTTTTTTTTTTTTTTTTTTTTTTTTTTTTTTTTTTTTTTTTTTTTTTTCAGGGTTCGTCGTATGGACCAAGTAGTCCTAGAATGTCGCAAGAGGGCTAATTCCAACAGAAATGAAAAGTTCTAGTGCCCTTTTTAAGTAACCGAAAAAAATGGAGGGCACCTAAGCCCCCTCCCACACTCATTTTTTACCCAAGTCAACGGATCAAAATTTTGAGATAGCCATTTTGTTCAGCATTGTCAGAAACCATAATAACTATGTCTTTGGTGATTACTTACTCCACCAAGGTCCCTGGGGGAGGGGCTGCAAGTTACAAACTTTGACCATTGTTTACATACAGTAATGGTTATTGGGAAGTGTACAGACGTTTTCAGTTTTTTTGGTTGGGGGGGGGGGCTTGAGGAGAGGGGGCTATGTGAGAGGATCTTTCCTTGGAGGAATATATCATGGGGGAAGAGAAATTCAATGAAAAGGGCGCAGGATTTTCTAGCATTACTATCCAAAAAAAAACAATGAAAAAAATAAATGTGAAAAAGTTTTTTCAATTGAAAGTAAGGACTAACATTAAAACTTAAAACGAAAAGAGATTATTACACATTTATTTATTACTATTTATTATACGGCCTTTCTGATTAAGGGGTCATTCTTAAATAATTGGGACAAAACTTAAGCTTTAGTGTAAAGAGCGAGGTATTAACGAGGGGACAAACCCCTCATATACATAATAAAAATATAAGAATATAGAAGTTTGTTACGTAAGTTAATTCTTAAATTACGTATATTTTTTACTAATGAAAACGTTCGTTAAAAATTAAAAGTTCTAGTTGCCTTTTTAAGTTACCAAAAAATTGGAATGCAACTAAGCCTCCTTCCCCACCCCTTATTTCTCAAAATCGTCTGATCAAAACTAAGAGAAAGTCATTTAGCAAAAAAAGAATTAATACGCAAATTTCATTTTAATAATTTATGTTCGGTGAGCCAAAATCAAACATGCATTAATTCAAAAACGTTCAGAAATTAAATAAAAAAAAATAGTTTTTTTAACTGAAAGTAAAGAGAGACATTAAAACTTAAAACGAACAGAAATTACTCCGTGTATGAAAGGGGCTGCTCTCTTCTCAACGCCCTGCTCTTTACGCTAAAAACGTTTTACTGTTTAATAATGTAGAATTGAGAGAAAGAGTCAAACTTTAGCGTATAGAGCGGGGCGTTGAGAAGGGGCAGCCCCTTTCATACACGGAGTAATTTCTGTTCGTTTTAAGTTTTAATGTCGCTCCTTAATTTCAGTTAAAAAAAATAGTCTTTTTTATTTAATGGTCTTACAAAGACCAATAGATTAATTTAAATTAACAGAACTGTAGTTTAGTTAGTAGAGTGTTATGACTCTAATCTGAACGTCAGGCTTTCAGTTTCCGCTTGGGTATTTCTTATTCATCATAGTTTTGCTCCTTTGATATGGTTATTTTTCTGATAACTAACTATTTACTTGCTTTTTACGCGATGCAGTTTCTTTTTAAACTTGTCAAGCATTTTCATTCAAAAGGGAATGAAACTCATGTTGTTTCATTGATTAAAACTACAATCTTAGTTGATAAATAAATCCAAACTGCCAAACCCTCATCACTTTGGGGTTGGAAATTTGTAGGTATATGGTTCTGGAACCGCTCAAAGTTGTATATTAAAGGAAGGATTAATTATTGTTATATTTAAATTTTCAAGTTATTACTGGCTTTCACTCTTTAATTGACAGGATAAAACTATTTATAATGTATATAAAGAGAAATCACAGTACTAAAAACCTATTTGCGTCTTATCTTCTGTAATATTTTTCTAGGTGTCAGGTTACATTCTAACTTTTTCTTATTTATTTCTATTCCACACCCGTATGTCTAAAGCGACTTTGTGTTTAACACGGGTTGTCAAGTGAAATAAGGAAAAGATACAAAAATTTTGCCTCTGTTCTGAAAACCTTGAAAATCTTTTTTTTTTTTTAGAAAAAACAGTTACTTCTAGAATGCCAAGGATATTGATGCGTAGATGCGTAGTAAAATCTTAGAAATACTTTCTTAGTGTCCAGTTCATTTTTTAATAGAATAAAGCATGTTTTCTTTACTCTGTATTGCACTAAACTCATTTAAAACTTTAAATCCAAACCAATATGTATTTCAACCAATGTTGAAATACTGAACTAGTTTGTAATGTATGGGTAATAATTTTTTTGTTGCAAAATTGACATTTTGAACGAACAATCAGCTAGTTTCTTACATTGAACAAAAAAGTGATTCGTAACTCCGAAAGTAACAGGAAATAAGCAAAATTTAATAATTGGTTATTGATTTTTCCATTTCAATGGATCTTTTAGCGTTCAACGGATTTGCAACATTCATAAATACAATCCATTATTTTAATAGCGTCCTTCAATGCCAAATCACCTCCCCATGTAATGCTTTTATCCTTCTTGACTTTTCTTAGGGATATCTAGAAATCTGTTTAATCTACAAAAAAGTCCACAAATACAACTCTTACAAAACAGTTGCGGTAATCTTGTTGACAGAAATTTCATGTATTTTTATAATGCCCCTCATATTATTACATTTTGTGGTACTAGGAAGGTAAATTCAGATCCAGGATGTTAGAATTAAACGATGAGGACGATAAACGTGCAAAGCTGTATTGGTAGCCCTTTAACAATGTACAATCGAAACCTCTATGTTTCGAAGTAAGGTTATACGGTATAATTTCCCAAAGCCTTATAATAGATGCGGCGATTACACTGAGGTTTTGAAACCTTGAAGATCTTCTTTAAGAAAAGAGTTACTTCTAGAATACCAAGCCAATAGCTGCCTTATACCAATCTGAAAAGCTAAATCTGAATGTAAACTATATATTTCAAACAGTTCGTGGTAACGAACTGTAGTAAGGAGCGACCCGGCTCAATAGCAACCAAAACTCTAAAAAATGGGGTTTTGATATCAAAAGCTACATCAAAAGAATTGCATTTTAATGCTGATTGGAAATATATAAGTATAATCAAGTTTAGTCTTACGCATCAAAAGTTACGAGCCTGAGAAAATTTGCCTTATTTAAAAAAATAGGGGAAAACAACCCCTAAAAGTCGTATAATCTTAACGAAAATCACACCATCAGATTCAACGTACCAGACAACCCTATTGTAGAAGTTTCAAGCTCCTATCTACAAAAATGTGGAATTTCATATTTTTTGCCAGAAGACAAATCACGGGTGCGTGTTTATTTGTTTGTTTTTTTTTCACAGGGGTCATCGTATCGACCAAGTGGTCCTAGAATTTCGCAAGAGGATTCATTCTAACGGAAATGAAAAGTTCTAGTGCCCTTTTTAAGTGACCAAAAAATTTGGAGGGCACTTAGGCCCCCTCCCACGCTCATTTTTCTCCAAAGTCAACGGATC
Organism: Artemia franciscana; assembly: GCF_032884065.1. Taxonomy (NCBI): domain Eukaryota; kingdom Metazoa; phylum Arthropoda; class Branchiopoda; order Anostraca; family Artemiidae; genus Artemia; species Artemia franciscana. Next base: position 47,166,224 of record NC_088865.1, read on the forward strand.
AAAATTTTGAGATAGCCATTTTGTTCCGAATAGTCAAAAATAATAATAACTATGTCTTTGGGAATGACTTACTCCCCCACAGTCCCTGGGGGAGGGGCTGCATGTTACAAACTTCGGCCAGTGTTTACATATAATAATGGTTATTGGGAAGTGTACAGCGTTTTCAGGGGATGTTTTTTTTTGGTTTTGGGGGTGGGGTTGAGGGGAGGGAGCTATGTGGGAGGATCTTTCCTTGGAGAAATATGTCATGGGGGAACAGAAATTCAATGAAAAGGGCTCAGGATTTTCTAAAATTATTATAAAAAAAACAATGAAAAAATAAACATGGAAAAGTTTTTTCAATTGAAAGTAAGGAGTAGCATTGAAACTTAAAACGAAAAGGGACTATTACGCGTATGAGGGGTTCTAAAAATACTTTAGCATAAAGAGCGAGGCATTTAGGAGGATATAAATACCTCGCTCTTTATGCTATAGTATTTTTTTACATTTCAACTATTTATTCTACGGCCATTCGGATTCAGTGGTCATTCTTAAAGAATTGGGACAAAACTTAAGATTTAGTGTAAAGAACGAGGTATTAACGAGGGGACAAACCCCCTCATATACATAATAAAAATTTAAGAATATAAAAGTTTGTTACGTAAGCTAATTCTTAAGTTACGTATATTTTTTACTAAAAAAAAACATTCGTTAAAAATTAAAATTTATAGTTGCCTTTTTATGTAACCGAAAAATTGCAGGGCAACTAGGCTTTCCCCACCCCTTATTTCTCAAAATCGTCTGATCAAAACTAAGAGAAAGCCATTTAGCCAAAAAAGGAATTAATATGCAAGTTTCATTGTAATAATTTATGTGTGGAGAGCAAAAATCAAACATGCATTAATTCAAAAACGTTCAGAAATTACATAAAAAAACTAGTTTTTTTTAACTGAATGTAAGGAGCGACATTAAAACTTAAAACGAACAGAAATTACTCCGTGTATGAAATGGGTTGTCCCCTCCGCAGTCCCTCGCTCTTTACGCTAAAGTTTGAATCCTTGCCACAATTCTGCTTTTTAAAACAATTAAAAGCTTTAGCGTAAAGAGCGAGGGATTGCGGAGGGGACAACCCATTTCATACATGGAGTAATTTCTGTTCGTTTTAAGTTTTAATGTCGCTCCTTACTTTCAGTTAAAAAAACTAGTTTTTTTTTATGTAATAATATTAAAGAGCGTATGTTTTTTTGCTCGTTCACAAAAATTCAGAACTACATTGGATGAACCAAGAAGATTGAACTTATAAATCCTTTGTAATCCTTTCGCGATGAAAAGCATGAGAGATAGATTGTCTCTTTGAGAGGAAAAGCTGGCAAAACCTTTTCAGGGATATTTAAAAATGATTATTTCCACTTCTTGATGATAGTCTGTAATCCTAACACAGACATTAGGCAGATGGTGATACAATAAGGGTAATTTAGATAGTCTATCAGCTCTGAGAGTCAGTTGAAGGTAAACGGAGACAAAAATATATTTAAAGATTTATGACTGACCATGACCACAAGACTTGCAAATGAGTGGGTGACTGAGATTTTTAATTGACAATGTTCTTAATTAAAAACGGCAAGAATATATTTAAAAAAATAAGCTCTTTCGATGGAAGTAAAGAAAGAAATTGGAACTTCAAACAAATAAAAAATTTAGCCTCGCCGTTTATGTAGCATATATCAATAAAGCTAGCACAAATGAGACAACTGATGATAATTCTCTTATGTTTGTTAGATTATAGAAAACTGGACACTTTACTGAAAACTCGAAAGCCAAGGGAAAAAAAAGAATGCTAATCTAGGATTATAACGCTTTCCACGGTCTTACACCATGTGTGATTAATTTTCAATATACAATTCACATTATCTTGAAAAATTTTTATAGCTTGTCTCAAAAATTATAATACAAATGATGATTAATATACAATTCTAAATTGTAAAAAATACACCTTATTATTATTCGAAGTGAAGAACAAATAAACCCTAATCTAAATTCTGGAAATCCAAGTTAAGATAGAAACTTTAAAGCTGGTCAATAGTCTTAATACTCCTAACACTATCAAAATGGCTTCACATCAAACTTGTCAAAAACACAATTATTAAATGTCCCTAAGATTGTTTATTCTTTTATTTAAAAAGTGTCCATAAATGGTTTACTTTTAGTGTACCAAAACGACCAAAAGTAAAGCGCTAGTTTTCAATAATCCTACAAATACAGGGAGAGATGATGAATTGGTTCATTTGTACTAGTCTTGTTAACCTATGTCAGATTAAATAAAAAAAATCTACAAACTACAAAATAACTATACAATTACAAGTACAAAAAAAAAAATCTGGAGTAAATTTTCTACCCAGAAAAATCGTAGTTTTCTGACCAAGTAGGCTATTTCATATCATTTACTTAAAACTTTATTAGTAAGGAAAAGACTTTGGTTCCAATGGAAAACTAAAAGTTGAAAATAGAGGGATCCTAAACAAATCTAAAATCTAAAAATTTACAAATCTAAAAGTCCTCAAAGAAGAAACTAATTGGGATAAAGCCATAGCAGTTGTCGTATTTAATCCCAATACGTAAACTTTCATTATTTTTTTGAAATGCGCCCGATTCTATATATCCATTTAAAGTAATATTTCATAAAAGCAGTGTCACTGGCTGATTTTTATAGCTATAAATAAACTGAAAATAAAAATCCATTTAAAGTAATATTTCATAAAAGCAGTGTCACTGGCTGATTTTTATAGCTATAAATAAACTGAAAATAAAAGCTTATCTTTGTCTTAAAACAAAATTCTCGTTTTATTTTTGAGAAAATGCTAAAAATGGTGCTAAAAAATGCTAAAAAATGGTAAATGTAAGCCTAAATAAGCTTAAAAGCCAAATACGTCAGACCAAATGAAATATTCTCCATTGATCACCTTTTACCAGGGCCTGTCAGAATGATACAAACTTATCTATAGAAGTCAGAACACACTAAGCTCCTATCCCATGCAAAGGGGTAAACTTCACAAGAATATCTTTTGATATTTCTGTGATACGTAAAGCATGTGACATACATGCACATTAGCGTAATAATCACTTTTTATCTTTTTTTTAACAGCTGTAAATGTTAAGTCCGATGGAAAAAAAACTGCTGAATATATCCATTGGTGTATATAGCTATCCTAGGACAGGGGCAGATCCAGGATTTTCCTTAGGGGGGCACATAATAGATTGTTTCAAAAAACTTGCGAGCAAAGAAATACCCTCAATTAAAAGGGAACTTCGACAATTATATGTTGTAGGTAGGTAGTGGAAATGTTCGTAAATTTAATCTAAAATCTGGTGAGGGTAATGTTTTAGAATGAACAGAAGTGATTTGTCATATAATGTAGAGCTTTAACTAGATGAAAATAGGCAGTAAAGTGTCCACCATTTGCTCACCAAAATCCAAATTTTAAATCAATATTTTTTGCACTTCTCATACATTTACTTTCTATTATACAAATCTCCTAAACAAACAAGAGCTAAGAGCTCATATGGCACTTGTGACGAGGTTGGAAGAGTCAAGAGCCGAGAGGTCATATGACATTGACTGTAGCAAAATTCTAAGTATCAATATATTGATTTAAAAAGCAAATAAGAGGCTTAATATTGATCAGGATTTAAAAAAGAGGTCTGAGACACGAGGTCCTTCTAAGTATCAAATTTCATTAAGATTTGATTACCTATTCGTAAGTTAAAAATACCTCATTTTTTCAATTTTTTCTCTCTCTCCAGCCCCCCAGGTAGTCGAATCGGAGAAACGATTGTTATCAAGTTATCTTGTACAGGTTCCTGACACGTCGAACGATTTTCATCGTCCTAGCAGGTCCAGAAGCTCTGAACTCGTCGAAGAGAGCAAGTCCAGTCTAGTTATGTCAATAATTTATTCAGAACTTGTGCTTATTCTTCCCATCAAATTTCCCTGCTTTTTCCAAGATTTCTGTTTCCCTCCTCTACTCCTCTATGTCCTCGGATCCGATTCAAACTGAAAATGGGGTATCTGAGACATAAGGTCTTTTTATATATCAAGTTTTATTAAGATCCGATCAGCCATTCTTGAGATAAAGATACCTTAATTTTCACGTTTTCCAAGATTTCCGGTCCCCCTCCAACACCACCCAATGTCACTAAATCTGGTAGGGATTTTAAATAAGAGATCTGAAGCACTGAGAGCTCTGAAATCAAATTTCAATAAGATCTGACCACCTGTATGTAAGTTAAAAATACCTCTTTTTTCTATTTTTTCCAAATTAACCCCCCCCCATCTCCCCCATTGAGAGCCAATCCGGTATGGTTATTTTTCAATCATGTATCTAGGACTTGTGGTTATTTTTCCCACCAAGTATTCTCACGATCTCTCCATTCTAAGCGTTTTCCAAGATTTCCAGTTTCTTCCACCAACTCCCCCCAATGTCCCCGGATCTGGTTAGGATTTGATGATCCAATCACCCGTTTTTAAGTTAAAAGCACCTCCTTTTCTTCTAATTTTTTCGACTTACCAAATTAGGTCCCCCAAATTCCCCAAATAGAGCAAATCCAGTCTGGTTATGTCAATAACGTATCTAGGACTTGCGCTTATTCTTCCCACCAAGTCTCATCTCAATATCTCATCTCTAAGCGTTTTCCAAGATTTCTGATCCCCCAGCTCCCCCCCCCCCAAAGACCTTGGATCTGGTCGGGATTTAAAATAAGAGGTCGAAGCTACGAGGTCCTTTTAAATATCAAATTTCATTAAGATCCAATTACTAGTTCGTAAGTTAAAACTACCTCGTCACTTCTATTTTTTCCGAATTACCATCCCCTCAACTCCCCCAAAGAGAGCGGATCCGTTCCATTTATGTCAATTACGTATCTAGGACTTGTGCTTATTTTTCCCACCCAGTTTCATCCCGATCCCTCCACTCTAAGGGTTTTCCATGATTTCAGGTTCCCCCCGCCAACTCCCCTCAATTAAAATAGATCCACTCGGGATTTAAAGTAAGGTCTAAGCTACGAGGTCCTTTTAAATATCAAATTTCATTAAGATCCAATTACTAGTTCGTAAGTTAAAACTACGAAGGTCTAAGCTACGAGGTCCTTTTAAATATCAAATTTCATTAAGATCCAATTACTAGTTCGTAAGATAAAACTACCTCATCACTTCTAGTTTTTCCGAAGTACCATCCCCTCAACTCCTCCAAAGAGAGCGGATCCGTTCCGCTTATGTCAATCACGTATCTAGGACTTTTGCTTATTTTTCCCACCCAGTTTCATCCCGATCCCTCCACTCTAAGGGTTTTCCATGATTTCAAGTTCCCCCCGCCAACTCCCCTCAATTAAAATAAATACACTCAGGATTTAAAGTAAGAGCTCTGAGACATAATATCCTTCTACATATTAAATTTCATTAACATCCGATCACCCATTCGTAAGTTAAAAATACCTCATTTTTTCTAATTTTTCCGAATTAACCGTCCCATCACTCCCCCTCAGATAGTTGAATCGGTAAAATAACTATTTTCAATTTAATCTGGTCTGGTCCCTGATACGCCTGCCAAATTCCGTTGTCCTAGCTAATCTTGAAGTGATACAGTGTATTCGTAAAATTTGAAACTAATTGAAACAATTTTCGAGGCTCTTATATAAATGAAAATTGTTTTTTCTTATGGAATTATTCATGTTGCCATTATGAGATTTATACCCACAAAGGATTTCACTACGATATATAGAAGATAGAAAAATCTAAGGGATATATTCTGCATAGTACAGAAACGCCTTTTCTTAACCCTTATATGCCATTATAGGGCAAATGATTTCTAATAATTTTTGCACATTAAAACCGATAATAGGGTAATTCTTTCCTTTGATACCGATGATAATACGTTTAAGGAGGTTTTAAAACTAAAATACAAATCAAACAATACATAAAGAAATATATAAAACTAACAGAAGCTGCTTACCTTCTGTAGTAGTTATCGATGGCAGAGTTACTGCTTCTGGTACCCTTGTTGTCACGGGAGTTATGATAGGAGTTACAGCTGTTGTTGGAGTTGTAGGAGTGGTCGTAGTTGTTGGTGTGATTGGGACCGATGTTGTGGTAGGAGTTGTTGTTGTAGGAATTGTTGTTGTAGGAGTTGTTGTTGTAGGAGTTGTTGTTGTTGTAGGAGTTGTTGTTATAGGAGTTGTTGTTGTAAGAGTTGTTGTTGTTGTTGTAGGAGTTGTTGTTGTTGTTGTAGGAGTTGTTGTTGTAGGAGTTGTTGTTGTTGTTGTAGGAGTTGTTGTTGTAGGAGTTGTTGTTGTTGTTGTAGGAGTTGTTGTTGTAGGAGCTGTTGTTGTTGTAGGAGTTGTTGTTGTTGTAGGAGTTGTTGTTGTTGTTGTAGGAGTTGTTGTTGTTGTAGGAGTTGTTGTTGTTGTAGGAGTTGTTGTTGTTGTTGTAGGAGTTGTTGTTGTAGGAGTTGTCGTTGTTGTTATTGGTGTTGTAGGAGTTGTTGTTGTTGTTGTAGGAGTTGTTGTTCTTGTTGTTGTTGAAGGTGTTGTTGTTGTAGGAGTTGTTGTTGTTGTTATTGGTGTTGTGGGAGTTGTTGTTGTAGGAGTTGTTGTTGTTGTTGTAGGAGTTGTTGTTGATGTGCCACCTATTGGTGTAGGAGTTGTTGTTGTTGTTGTTGTTATTGGTGTTGTAGGAGTTGTTGTTGTTGTTGTATCAACTATTGGTGGATGACTTGATGTTGTTATTATAGTTGTAGGAGTTGTTGCTGTTGATGAAGGTGTTGTTGTAGAAGTTGTTGTCGTCGTTGTATCAACTATAGGTGTAGGAGTTGTTGTTGTTGTTATAGTTGTAGGAGTTATTGTTGTTGTTGAAGGTGTTGTTGTAGGAGTTGTAGTTGTTGTAGGAGTTGTTGTTGTTGTTGCAGGAGTTGTTGTTGTAGGAGATGTTGTGGAAGAAGTCTCAGTTGTAGTGGATGTAAAACTAGTTGTTGTTGTTGTTGTAGAAGATGTAGTAAGTTCTTCAGCTGAAAAAGATGATTTTAGTCTATTACACCGAAAAATGTTTGAATAATAAGATAAACATATAATTTATGCAATTTATTTCTAGCTTCAAAATATATCTCGTGCAAAAAAACAAAGGTCTTAAGAGAAACGAAGAAAAATGCATTCACCTAAAAACGAGCAGAGATAAGGAAAATAGAATAATTTAAGTTTAAAGCACATACATATTATAGAGATCCTAAAATGAAGCAGAAACTGCAATGAATATTCAGGATAAACCTTAAGTGAACAAAAATTAAAGCAAACAGGAGTAGAACTATCGGTCCCAAAGCTTTCTAAAAGCCAAAGTGTCATTTCAGTTTTATTGAGCACCTTTCTTATAAAGTTTTATTAGGATAAACAAGATCTATAACATTTTGTTTTCCCCAAAGTTTTTTCAGATACCTTGGTCTTTACAGAGAAAAAAGATGTTATTCCAACGGCTTTTTGAGAAAATTTTTGTTCTTTGTAGCTTTGAGTTGATTATTAATTGTAATTTTTTTCATTCGGAGTATAATGTATTCATTGATATTGACTTTTTTGTGTTTTATGTTTAGATAGAATTTCACTTTGTTTTACTGGTCTTTGTTTTAATGCAGCGCTTTAGTTTTATTGGAGAAATATTCTTAGAAATAAGATCTTTAGGTAATTTGTATTCAATTTGGACTGATTTATTTTTTTAATTTTATTATTAAAAGGAATACTTGTAAATTCTTAATTCGAGCTTTTTGTATGAAAGATAAGATTTTAGCAAACTATTTGAATTTCATAAAAACTAAACTCTACATTCCAACATCAGTTTTAGCCTACTAAAAAACTTTGGATGGATTATTATGGTGAATGTTATTTAAACAAATGAATTAAAAATCTACATGACTGTTTGGCCTTCTAAAAGCCTCAATCATGCAGACCCATAATTTTACAATCTTGAATATACACAAATATTGATTGACAATATAATAATAAGCATCTTATTGTATTATATTTTATGACTATTTAAAAAATAATATATTTGAGGTCATTTATTAGAAATAGTTTTCTAAAATTGAATATAAAAAAGAATATTTTGAAAATTGAATAAATAGATCCCACTTTTTCTCGTTATATTAGACATACGGTTTTTAACAAGCCCACTCTTGTTATGGAAAGTCAAAATTTATGATTTACCTGATCCCTCAATCCAATTGTCCCTTAAGGTTTCAATTGGGTCCCTTTGACGTTTTTTACCATTTTGCGGCACGAAATCACGATTTTATCCAGAAAAGGGCCCAATCGCTATGATTTGGCAACCAGGATGTACGTAGTATCTTCTGATTTAGGTTAAACATCCCATTCAACAATCCTTGAAACTTTCAATTCAATAACCTCAGCTGTTTATGATACTTTGGATATACCCCTTTGAACGCCTTGTTTACTCAATATGTCTTTTGATTTGGTTCAAGATCCCTCTCAACATTGCCAGAAAGTTACGCTTTAATACTCTTATATTCTTTTGGATATCCAAGATATAAAATGCACCATTTCCTAATGCTCTAGGATTTTTACATTGCCCCACGGGATTTTTAGTATATGAATGGGGTGGGGGGTTGTCCCTGGGGGCTTAGTAAATTGATTTTTAATCTATTGCAAAAAAATGGCCATCTAAAACATTTGAATGGATGTCCTTGGTAGAAGGGTAACCAAGAGGACGCTTGACGACAGTGATTGCCTAAATATCCATTTTGACTTTTATAAATGTCACAAGCACTAACTATTTTCAGTCAAATGTTTCTTATGTTTCTACGAGAGCTCTTTGCAAACAAAGTAGCCTGGGAAAAAACTACCTTGAAGCAATATCGCTTCTTGCAGACACTGCGACCTAAAACCTAAAGACATGATCGGAACTAAACCTTAAGACCTAAACGGAATTGCTATCTTTATGAATGAAATAGAGTATGGTTATAAAAGAAAAATATTTTTTTCCAAATCCACTTCATACTTGGGAATAAAATGCTTTGGGATCATATTCAATTAAGATTTTGATATTTATTATGTATATTTCATTTCGTTTTGTTATTGATTTCTAAAATTGGGAATTATACACACACATATATATATATATATATATATATATATATATATATATATATATATATATATATATATATATATATATATATATACATATATATATATATATATATATATATATATATATATATATATATATATATATATATTCATTTAATATCATGCACTGGTAACTTATACATTATCTGTCTCGACCCAGAATAGGATCAAATCTTTTTCTGACTTAGTTTAAAAGCAAATCCATAGCCAAGCTAAGGGCTGACTCGGTTAGCCCTTAGTTTATTTGTGTTGACCTCATGATAGGATATATTTCTTTCTAATTTTAAGATCAATATAGGTATTTCGCCATTTGAACGACAACTGAAGCATTGAAAATAAAATTTTGATTTTGTTATATTATACGAATATCAGATCAACAAAGTTATTTGATAAACTAAAAAAAAAAGCTATATTGAATTGACCGCCGCTGTCATTCTTTCACTAAAATTTCACTAGACATTAATACTTACTGAGCAAAAGACTTGGATCTAACAAAGCGCTAAAACTTATTCCAGGGACAGTCGCCTCATCTTCATTTGTCTGAAATCGTTTAAGTAGTGCTATAATGTCATCTTCTGTTAATTCCACATCAGCGGTAAGGATAAAATTTAAAGATACTTCAGAATTAACAGTTCTCTTTTGAGTTTCAGTGCTTTCAAATCCTACAATGGAGCTCTTGTAGTCAGGAAACACTACTTTGAGCTAAAAAAAAACGGAAAAAATCTATAAGAAATCTTGTGGAAGAAAAAACCAGTAATTCAAACTTAGTAAACTATACATGAAAGATTTTCAAAATAAAATTGGTTTCTACGTATATATTTTTAAAGAGCCCACAGTAAACAAACACAGATGAAATTTATAACTCGTCATTATATTCCATATTTTATTCTCCCTACATAGCCCTACATCCCTTACATGTAATTGATACAGTTTGTAGCTATCTAAATATGACTGTGCTTCCATTACTGATTACAAAAAAAAACATACAAAAAAACATACAAACTGTCAAGTTGTTATTTTTAGACGTGAATAGCGTGGATTTGAATAAATTTGATAATCATAATGGCAATCTTAAAAAGTCAACTAGTGAACTGGGCAATCTGCAGTATATAATTTCTTGTTAGTAGTGCTAGGAATAAAGAATTTTCCACATAAAAGTAAAGAGCAACCTCATATCGTAAAAGAGAGAAAACTATCCTGCATTAAAAGTAAACTTATCCCCATTATTAGCCGAAAAAACTGTTTTTTTTTTATTTAGATTCTAATTATTTTTCTAATTATACCAAGAAATCCACTTTTCCCTCCATGGTATATCTTTCATGATTTACCATGAATACCACGAGGAGCTTTCTTACATGGAAAGCTCCTCTCTTTTCAAATCCCCTCTCCCTCGAGAGATCCTGCAAAACAATTGGGTTTTGACTAAAAATTCTGCTAGAAAATATTTTGCGGATGATTTCGCCTTGAAAATTCTCTTTGTCATGACGATAAATAATAGTTCAAAAAGGGATAAATCCCTCTTTTTAACAGTGAAAAATAAAAACTACTGGATATTTCGGTCACATTTATATTGATCGTCATCAGCAGAAATACTAAAGTAAAACAAACAGAACTAACTATATACATAGAAATTAAGACATACGATATAGTGCTAAAATTTCGGTGCAATACTGGAAGTAACCCTTCTTCACTTGCCATGTTCTAGTTTATTAGCTTTATTTTGATTAACAGGTTAGAAGAGGTAAAAAAATTTTTGAGAGAAATGAACCTTTCTTTATCTAAACATAGTAAATTATCAGAAATTAAATTTAACACAAATCCAGATGTATCTCTACAAAACGCTGGGTTCTTGAATAAAATTTTCTTAATATCGTTTCTTTCCCTTAACATTTGATTTAAAACTCTGGTTCCTAGAAATCAATGAGACATTATTGAAGTCTAGAAAACTTAAAACATGTTTCCATAGAGCCGAAATGAAAATTTTATGTTTGGAATTTTGCTTAATACCTTACAAAATGGAATCTTGATGTTGTAGTAATCTCATCAATAAATTGTGGTTAGTACGTCCCACATATAAATATCCGCAAGTGACGGGATCTGACTGACCCCAATTTGATTTTCCACTGAATTTCGACCCTTTTCTGAATTTGGAAGACTAACTTAAGTTTTACTAGTCTTTTAACCTACCTTTAAACTTTTAAGTTGTGAAATTCTTTCAATTTTTTTTACTCAGCCATAGAACTTAGACTAAAGAACAAATCTCCTTGGCTTCAGGTGTAAGACCTTTTAGGAATCTCCAGAAACCTTTTTCTTCTTTTTGAAAAATAATGGCAATTAACCAATCTTGATAATGGTTATTTATTAGTATTTGCCTTATAAAAGAAAACTTTTAAATAGATTTTGGTGAGCAAATATTAAAAATACTTGTAGTTCAGGATATGATCAAACCAATTTTTACTCGAGAAAGGGACAAGAGAAAAACAAAACAAAAATACATTATGGTTAGCTGGTTATCGGTGAATTTAAAGTCTATACTCTTTTTATTCTTTAAAAGAAGAGCACCAAGAAAAGGATGTCTTCCATGCTTTTCCAACTCTACAGTAAAATTAAATCCCTCCCCCATCCAAATCTAATATAATATGAACAATCTGATCTGCCCAATTGGCCAGCAAGTCCTGCCTTTGAGTCCAGCTATAAATCCTAGAATCATTTGTATTGCCTGTCGAGGCTGGTTGGGTGTTCTTTCTATGCCTACCCACCTTAGTTCTACCCTGGATGGATAGCCGTGGATCATAGACCATCTCTCAACAGTTTACAAATGTTTATAATCCTAATTCAAAAATCAATTGACTTGGACCATTCTTTCTTTTTTCAATTTGCAATTGCACTTGCCCATTTGCACTAAAAATAGTTATATTTCTGGGCGATACGGTGTTTTTAAAATTTGTGGCAAGATGGAACCTATCGACAAATTTCCTAAAACGTTCTGACAATATAGGCTACTTGAATTCTCTTTGATTTTTATTAGGGTAAGCTAGATTAATTTTGCATCATTTATGATTTAAACTGTGAGTATTATCAATTAAAGTATGCTACATTGTGTATTAGGTTAGTTAAGGTGTATTTTCTATTATGGATAAAAAAAATTCTTCATGTTTTTGTTGAGTGTGAATATTACTTTTATCCTTGGTTAAGTCTTGTGTTGTTTTTTCTCTTTTCTTTTTATTTATTCCTCTAGTACCCTTTTTCCTATATAGGATGAAAATAAATAATGGTTATCAATTTTTATGATAACAGTTCATCAGTTTTAACAGTTAATGACAATGAAATATTGTCAAACATTTCATGGTAACGAACTATAAAATAAGAAGCGACATGGCTCAATAGTAACAAAAATTCTAATAAATGTAATTTTGATAATTACGATATTATTTTGATAATTAAAGATATTACAATCTTTTGTAATATCAATAGATATTACAAAAGATTGATGGGTAGTGTTACCCAGCAAAGGCTACGATCCTGATAAAATTTCCCTTATTTTTCAAAAAGGAGAAACACCCCTTAAAAGTTAAAGAATCTTAATGAAAATCACAGCATATGCTTCAGCACATCACAGAACCATGTTGAACAGGTTTTAACCTCTTATCTGCAAAAATGTGATTCTGTTTTAATTGTTTGCTGGAAGAAAGGTCACGGATGCATGTAATTTTTTTTTGTTTTTCCCAGGGATGACCCTGTTGACTCAGTGGTCCTAGAAAATTCTGAAAGGGCTCATTTAAACCGAAGTTAAAAGTTCTAGTGCCCTTTTTAATTGACCAAAAGATTCGTTGGCAACTAGTTACCCTCCCTCACCCTATTTTTTTCTAAGCTGTACGATCAAATTTTTAGATATCCATTAATTTCATCGTAGTTCCAAGAACCAGTAATTTAAATATTTGCATATAACCTGACTGACCCCCTCCCCACATCCCCAGAGAAAAGGTACTTAAGCTATACAAAACGTCCATTATTTATGCATAGTAATTGCTATTGGGAAGTATGCATGCATTTTCATGTCATAAGAAGGCAAAGTTTCTACAGTAGTTTTCCACGGATGGTTTTTCATGCGGGGGGTAGTTTAAAAAGGTTGAACTTTTGAGAAAATTTGCACAATGGGGAGTTTGCCATAATTCCTGTACAAAATTATTTTTACGTCTTGCTTTCTTTTTTATGTCTAAATTTTACGCTTGGAGTAATTATCTGGGGCAAATCTTCAACAGAATTATTTAGAGGCTAATTCCTAATATCTCCCTGAAGGTAGGCCTACACCCACATTTCCCATCATTGTTTAAGAAACGATGAGAAATTTAATAACAAAAACAAGCTTTTTCAACTAAAATTAAGGATCAACACTAAAACCTAAAGCGAAAAGAAATTATTAAATATTTGAAAAGGATTTACCGCTCCTCCACACCTTTCTTTTTACGTTGAAGTTTGAAATATGCCCCAGCTCTAAAAGAGAGGCAAACGAAACACAAGGGTCGTTTAATTAGAACAACAAGAAGTTTTTTTTTAAGCATTAAAAATTCTAGCGTAAAGAGCGAAGAGGTGGTAATCCCCTTTATAATCGCAATAATTTTTGTTCATTTTAAGTTCAAATGTGGCTCCTTAATTTCAGTTGAAAAAAATGTTGTTTTTTATTTCATTGAATTCCCTCATAAATAGTTCTTTGTCTTAAAATGTGATATTTTATGTGAGATATAAGAATAGCTAAAAATGGGCCTTTCGTTTTAAACATATTTCGTTTTCTACAGAATTTCTATGATTAAGAGCATCTAAAGCACAATTTTCTTGGTAACAGTCCTGATTATTTATGGTCCATTACCAATATCAAATAAAGAGCTATTTTTAGATGCGATCGCAGAACGTAATAAAAAAGAAAATTATTCCTGAAATCACAATTTTGAAAAACTAACTGCAAATACTTACAAATTTTTCTGCGCTTCTTTTCATCCTTTGATATCGAAGAGAGTTGGGATTCAACATTTCAAGAGACCATGGTGAATCACCTCTCAACGGTAAAGTTATTTCATAAATTCTTTCTTCCAGCTTATCAATTCTCTGACAAATCCCATTGTTGTCGATATTTGGATATTGGCACTCGCAGGTGTAGTTCATCGAATTTAGTGCTGGCACACATGTAGCGTTTGACAAATCACACGTATTTTTTTGATAAAAAGTACAAGGAGAAAAAACTTCAACCATATCTGAAAACATGAAAATATCTGTTGCAGCCACTTCAAAATAATACTGATAAAAAGGGCTGTTTACTTGATATTATCATGATCTGTTTCATCTTTATTTTATTTTCTATTCATTTGTTACATGTAAAGCATGGTCACACTTGCTGCTATTAATTACATAGGATCAAGACTTCCGATCTGAGGTATTCAGGCGGGCTTGACGCAAAGAATTTCTAAAATGACGTTTCGAATTTTGCTTAATTTTAAATACTTCCCCAGACTTCGGCCGATTACAAGCAATCCAAAGGCGGAAACCAAAACTAGGCTCGTTGTTTGGCCTTTTTCACTTCTGGGCACACATTCCATAACGTTTTCTGGTGCCAAATCTAACATGTTCAGCCAGTTTACTGTGTTTAATACCATTTATCTTAGAGGGAAAGTGTTATGGCCCTTGTTGCTGATTGATAGATAAATGTTCTACTTGTGGACTCTTTTGTTAAATTATTCCCATTCCGGGACTCTCCGATTCAACCCCAATTTTTCAGTTTACTTCGTTAGTTTTGGCTCTCCCTCTTTACGTAATATTTAGGGCAATTTTTCACTGACCATAACTAGCTTTGAGTAGAAATTATTTAGTTAGAATGAGTCATCAAGAACCAAAAGGTTTCTTAAACAAGACACGCGTGAATTATAATTCGGGAAGTATGGAGGATTATTTCAAATATTCAGAATGACGCATGGCTTTACGTGGCACCTATGAGGCTTAGGATAAGCTGGTCTCCATGAGCTGTGTCTATTTGAGTTTTTATTCTTGTCCTTTTAAAGCAAGTTTAATTTTAGTTCTTGAACACAATAGTAAGCTTTTTTTGTTTCTTCTTTTGGCTTTTTTCTACTAGCCTGGGAAGAGCATGAAGAGAGGGATTAGAGGTTGGTTCAGTGATAGAGTCCAATAACAATGAGACATTTTTCTTGAGGGAAAGTAAGAGTCTTCGAAGCCAAATTTTGAGCCTAATGACTTCAGTCCTTGCAGTGGCACCTTGGACAAATTACTGTGTCGTTTAATCCCCCTACACGAAATACACTTGCCGTGTTCCTAGGGGTAATGGCTGCAGTAAAACTTAAGGCCTAAAATCAGCATAGAAAGCACTCATGGCGTTGTGGCACTGCAGTGTCAGAGGACTTAGACCAGTGGCTTAAGGGATGACCCTGGCAGAAGTTGAAACTTAAAACTTGAAAGAGACGTTAAAGGGAGAAGTTGAAACTTGAAACGAAGAAACTATTGCTTCACTGATTGTGCAATATAGGCTATATCCAAAAAACTAGTTAAAGTATACTCACCTGTGATATTATTCAATATGTCTAGAATTCTATAACTAGTAATTTAGTGAAAATTTATTATTCTTAAATTAAAAAATTTAAAAAGACTTATAAATTAGTCATTGGTTTGTGCATGTTATTCATAGAGTTTTCTACTCCTTCCTGTTTTACTGATTTTTTCTGTTTTTTTTTTTTCTTAAGGCTACAAAAGCTACAAACAAGTTAATGTATCACTATGTCGCCTGAGGTCAGCACAGCTATACACGTTCATCTTCCATCTCGATTCTATAAAAAAAAGCCTCTTTATGGCCTCCTCCCCCATGATGTTCCTATTACTCTTTAAACTTTCTTTATCAAATCCTCCCACCACACCACGGACAGCTCGTTTTCCGTTTAGTGCTAAATGATTGGACAAAAGGAAAATCTTCGGTAATCCGCCGTTTTTCATTGGCAAAATGTACTCTGGCCAAATTAATCTTTCTCTCATTATAACCCTAGAAAACGAGATTGATCCACACCTGAGCCTCAACTGATCGAAATACAGTCAGTCAGCCAGAAGCCCAGACCCAAGCGTTGGCAATTTTTCCGAAAAACACCTAGCGAATCTTTATTCATTTTTAGGAGTGTCCATGCTTCAGAACCATTTTTGACCATTATCATTACTGTAGCTTGCAATTTTTTAATCTTAGTCTGCAGACTTATCTTAAAATTCTTTCAAACTTTTTTCAACTGTAAAAAACATCTTAAATCAAGTGTGTTTTTCTTTTAACATTTTCAATGCTCCCACCATCTTCACTAATAATAGTGCAAAGGTAGGTGAGGGTGACTGCTTGACCAAAATTTTTGTTACGCAGTGTCATCTTTTCATCTTCATTTAATCCTAGCCATTTTAAATTAATCTTCTTAAAATCATTTTTTGAACCTATTTTAGCACCCCAAACTCGCAAAACTTCTAAAAGTTTACTTATTTTGCTGCAAATTTCATCTAGGATACTTAAATCATCACCATAATTCAAATCCAGGATAGTTTTTTCCTCCCCATTTGATTACGTGTTATCTCAACGCTTTTCCTGTGGTATCTAAGACAAAGCTTATGAAAATGATCCATATAAAGGAGGATGGAACCAAACGTTTCTTACCTCCTGATTTTATACACGACCGGCTGCTAACCTCATTTTTTGTCTTAGTCACAGCAGTGTTATTCTAGTACATAGTACTAATCTCTTTAATGCATTTGTCTAGTTTACAATACAACCTTTGCTAAAGCTACTTTATCAATAGAATTGAAGTCTTGCTCATAATCTTTAGAACTGAAGACTAAAGGTATCTCATAACTCAGTCACTTCTCAATTATTAGCTTAAGAATGAAAATTTGGTCCACGTATCTTCTATCCTTCAAAACTGCACTTTTCTATCTAATGACTTGGTCTGCGGTATATGATAGTCTAAAAAGTATCATATTACTAACCAAGCTACCAACTAGTGCCCAGGCTAATACCAAAAACATGCCGAACTCACTTTTATCACCTTTCTTATGCACTTTGATTAGGGTTTTTCTAAAGTCGCTAGGAACTTCCTCATTTTCAAAAATCATATTCATAATCTTCAGTAGCTTATTTCTAACCTTAAAGCCACCATACAAAAAGAACTCATTTACCACACTATCAGCACTTGGGACTTCATCACTATTTATTCCTTAAAAATGTCACTAATTCATTCTCTATAAAAGCAATCTTCCTTCACATCCAAGTTATATAAAAGTTTGTTATTTTCCTCATTATTTTCTCATACAACACTACCTTTGTTTAACAGATTCTCAAACTTTCTGCTTATCTCTCTTTTACTCTTTCCATATCACTAATTGTGGCCCCGTCCCTATTTTAACATTGACAAGTCCAGATTCCCTACTCCCTTTCCATGACAGTTCAGTATTTTACTATTTAGTGGTATTTTAGTTGGTTAGTATTTTAGTTGGGGTGGTATTGATAATGAAAATAGAAAAATCATTTTCTTAAAACAAGCGATAATTTGAAATGACATCAAACATGCAGTACGAACCGTGGTTTACAAGGTCCAGCAGAGCCCACGGAACTTAATGACATGAAGAAAATGAAGGATTTCGAATACACACAGAGACCTAATGGCACTTTTTTGGATAAGTTCAACCAGAAAAAACCATTTCCGTTTGCTGCTTCTACTAACTTGTCTTGATTGTCAATGCTATTGGAAAAAAAGATACAAAGTAAGGCAATAATTATCATATAATATGGTAGATCATGAGATATCAGATCATATATTGAAGAATTGAGATTCTAAATTAGGCTTAAGCTTTAAAAGGGACATTAATTACGTAATACATAGAAATTCATCACACTTGGCAGGAACCGTAGCAAGAATACAAATCAGTGTGCTCAATTAAGCTGCTCTTTCAGTTGCAGCGCCCAGAACATTGCTTCTTGCAACTGCATCATATAAGCTCTCAACAGGTGACTGAAGCTTGGGGTAGGGTTGACAATTAGAAGCCCAAAGCCCATTGATAATCTTTTTCCATCCAAAATCGTTGGGGTCCTTTCTGGGAATAATGGGAAGATAAGAACTTGACCATACCTGGGCTTGAATGTAAGCGTGCCAAAGGTGATGGCTTAGCGTATTCTAGGTTGGCAGAAATCTGTCCATGGGTGATCCTTTTTTGAGAACAGATACTTCCTAAACCTGTTTACCGACTCTTTCCCACTGGAGCTGTCATATACAGGCATAATCAGATTTGCAATCTATGCACAGTCGTTTTTAGTCAGCTCTTGAAGAGGAAAAGACTCTTGTTTACTGACTCTTTCCTAAAGAATCTGTCATAGTCATGTACAGCCAACTTTTCAATCTGTGCAAAGTCGTTTTTAGTTGGCTCTTCAAGAGTAAAAGACAGGTGGTTGAAGACCGGTGTTATGGCACTCTGCACTTCCCATGCTTTTCCAAAACCCTCCTTTGCCATGCAACAGGATTGCAGACACAGGGTCGCAGGCACTTAGAGCATGAAATAAAACAACCAGCGACTGCGCCTTTTCTTTGCCTAGTGCAGTTGATATATCACGAACAGGAATGTAGCAGAAACTATTTCCTTGGCTGTAGGATGCGTACAATTGATCAACCCTAATAAAAAAGCACTTTGCGATGAGCAGAACAACTACATATGAATCAGCTGTTCAGGCAGAGATGAATTTGATGTTACAGCACACTTGATGAAGAGAATGTAGGACTATCCTGCTATATCACTCCTAGTGGTTGCTGGTATAAATTCTAGCCCAGTCAGTTGGAGTAGTACTTCTTGCGCCATCACAAGAAGTCAAGACAACCCAATGAATGGTAACGGTGTCGCATATATTTTTTGCCATCAACTAGAATAGGCTCTGCTTTTTGTCTGAAAACTGAAGGGTTACTAGTTCAGCTGCTATGTTTCACTTGTGGACTGCTTATGAATCTGTTGGCATGTTGCTTCTGTAACATATTTGCCATACGTCTTTCTTTTTGGCTTTTAAAGGTGGAGGAGAATAGCACCACCAGAAATCTCAGAATCGGCCTGACGTTTCTGGAATTTCTCGAATTGGCGTTCACGAATTCGGAAGCATAAGCTGTGAGTAGATTTACAATATCAGACTTTTTGATGGATCTCAGATTACCCTGATCAGAGATTGAAGGAGAATGAGGCTGATTCTTGCATTTGAAAAACTCTTTCAAGTCAGCACATCTGGTGTTGCAGCCAACATAGAGTTTGGCAAATAGGGCAAAATCTGACTGTGTCATCTTAAAGATCGATTTCGACTTCGGTATCAATGATAGAAAGGGAGTTGAAAATAATGGCATCTTGTTTTGGCCGGATCGGTGAATTAATGGGCTTTGTACTTTTTACAAAAGCTATTCCACAAAAGTACCATACTGGGGTTTGCCAACAATTTTAAGACTGCAGTAACTACTGATGGCACAATAATGCTCTTTCAAAGTCACCGGAAACGAGGCTGTCATACATGCTTTTGAAAGGATTACCTCATTCTGCTAGGGTATTGAAAAGGTTTTAAGCATTTGTGATCTCATCAGAAGCGCCAAGTCCATTTCGTGATGTTCTGCAGTCTCCCGTGCCTTCGGATTTCTGAAGTCCTCAGTCATATTATCGTTTCTGGTGCTGCAATCATGAGTATCCTCATTGCAAGTGGATCGTTGGTTAGTCCACTTATCCTACCAAAACCCTTCACAGATTTCATATTAAATTCATTCGCTTGGTCTAGTGGGATATAAGAGAATGGTTTTCCTGTAGCAGAAAATACAAACTTTCTTGCTTCGAATTCCCTCAGATTGTCAGACTGACTGTAGTATCTGCATATCTTTGATACGTACAGACAACTATCGGTCATAATTTTGATAGCCAAAAAGGAGAGAGACTATTTTGATGATGCCTGCAACGTATAAATGATAATAACCGGTTCAAAGAGACTTGACCAGAACAAGTAGCAGATTGATGAGTCTAATCACCCAATTCCAGAAGGCAAAATTGAAACACACTGCTTCGCACTCCTTTCCTCAACTGATGAAATCCTTCATTTCATCATCATCTGACTGTGCGCAAAACGCTCGCCACTTTAACTCCTCAAGTGCGACAATATTAATTTCATAGGCATACCGAAAACGGTTAACGTTACTATCCTTTAATGCGTCACATCTCCCTTCCGTGAAAATTCCTGCATCAGTCAACGCCTTTTTAGCGCTTTGATTGCTCTATAGGGTGCTATAGAGCAATTCCTTGACTTCCTACCCATCATCATTGACGTGCGTTGACACGCATACTTGAGCTCTAAACTATACACTTTAAACTATACTTTGCCAGTTTTTGAAATCCATGGAATTTGCGCTTCAATTTTGCACTTTGGGCGCTTTCAATGGTGGTCAATCGTGCACTTAAGAGTGATCTTTTGCTTTTATTTGAATTGCACTATCTTAAAACTTATTTTCAGAAGCAGTGTTGCTTTTGTAGCCAGGCTAGTAAACTTGCACTTTTCCAGTGCTTGGAGTTCTTTATAGGGAAATACAGAGCAATGACTAGACTTCATCCGAATCACCATTGGGTTCCCCATATTTCATACTGTGTATCAGCTTTTTCCGGAGTTACTCAAAAAGTTCCATCCGTTCTGCGCTTTTTGCGTGTTTTTGAGGGCGCAGATATGCACTTGAGCAGACAAACTCGAGCTGCTTCCTGTAATAGTTGAATTTCTAGTAATCTAAACTATGTTTTTGCTAGTTTTATATTCCATGGATTAGACGCGTCTATTTTCAATTTTACGCACATTTTAAACGCTCTATTGTGCATTTCAGAGCAACCCTTTACCTTTCAATTAGTCACCATTGGAATCTCCATATCGTAAAAGGTATTGCCAGAAGTTTTGATGCATCTGTGGAGAGACTGGTGAACTTGCGCTTTTTTTTAGCACTTCGATTGCCTTTAAAGGTGCTTTCGAGCGTCCACTCAACGTTCTTCCCGTCACCATTGAATTTCCCGTGCTTTAACCTATATCTATAACGATTTCGGTGCTTTGAACCAAAAGTGCACAATTCTAGTGATATTTTTTTTGTTTAACGGCCCCACTACTTTTCAAGGCTAAAATTTTTTTTTACTTTATTGAAAAAAGTACAAATGTATGTCCATTGTCTTTTTTATATACATATGCTAATATCTATTCCTTAATTATATAATATTTTTTCATTTATTACTGTGATAAAATTGGAAATATTTAAATTTTTTCCGTAGAGTGCAAATAATTTTTTGGCCATGAAAAGCCTTAGGTGTTGTGAACTTTATTTATGTTAATTTCTACTCATTTTCAGTTTTATTCGGTTATTTATTGTAATCTCTGTTCGATTTGAATTTCATTTATTTATTGATGCTGGTTTATGGTAGTTCTACATTTGGTAGAACATTTGAATATATTTTTGTTCATATTTGGCTTGATGAAGTTCTTTGCTTTTCTTTGAAAAACTTACCTGGTGGGAATTTTTTTTACATTATTTAGAGTCAGCTATGGTCAGGAACCTCAGCCAACGGTACTGAACAAACAATTATCCAAATTAGCCTAGTAATTTTGTTACCGCTCTTTTACTTTTGTCGTGGGTATTTTTTTAAGAAATAAGTACTAAATCATCCATCGGAAATTAAACCTATTAAGGCCCTACAACATTTCGAAGAAAATTCATGTTTATTCTGAACAAAAGAAAACGAAAAAAAACCCAAGTAAATCATTTATTACCTTTTTATTGTCTCATAATATTTGTTATATAGCAATATAGCAATATAGCTATCGCAAATTCTGTCGGTCTGTCTGTCTGTCGGTCCCGGTTTTGCTACTTTAGGCACTTCCAGGTAAGCTAGGACGATGAAATTTGGCAGGCGTATCAGGGACCGAAACAGATTAAATTAGAAAAAGTCATTTTTCCGATTTGACGATTTGGCGGGGGGGTGGGGTGGGGGTGTTAGGGCCAGTTCATTCGGAAAAAAATAGAAAAAATGAAGTATTTTTTACTTACGAACGGTTGATCAGATGTTAATGAAATTTCTTGTTTGGAATGATATCGTGTCTTAGAGCTCTTATTTCAAATCCCAACTGGATCTGGTGACATTAGGGGGGGGGGGGGTGTTGGGAGGGGGAAACCTGAAATCTTGGAAAACACTTAGAGTGGAGGGATCGGGATGAAGCTTGGTGGGAAAAATAAGCACAAGTCTTAGATACATCATTGAAATAACCGGAACAGATCCACTCTCTTTGGGGTAGTTGGGAGAGGGAGGGTTAATTCTGAAAAATTTATAAAAATGAAGTATATCTAATTTACGAACGGGTGATCGGATCTCAATGAAATTTGATATTTAGAAGGATATCGTGTCTAAAAGCTCTTATTTTAAATCCAGACCGGATCTGGTGACATTGGGGGAGTTCAGGGGGGCCTAAAATCATGGAAAACGCTTAGAGTGGAGTGATCGGGATGAAACTTGGTGGTAAAAATAAGCAGAAGTCTCAGATACGTGATTGAAATAATTGGAACGGATCCGCTCTATTTTGGGGAATTGGGGGGGGGGGGTGTTAATTCTAAAAATTAGAAAAAATGACGTATTTTTAACTTACGAAAGAGTGATCGGATCTTCATGAAACTCCATATTTTGAAAGACCTCGTAACTCAGATCTCTTATTTTAAATCTCAACAGGATCCAGCGTCATTGGTGGGGGGGGGGCAGTTAGGGGGACCGGAAATCTTAGAAAACCCTTAAAGCGGAGAGATTAGGATGAAACTGGATGGGAAGAATAAAAACAAGTTAAAGATACGTGACTGACATAACCGGACCTGATCCGATCTCTTTGTTGGAGTAGGGGGGGGGGGGGTAATTCGGAAAAATGAGGTATTTTTAACTTATGAACGGGTGATCATATCTTAATGAAATTTGATATTTAGAAGGATCTTGTGCTTTAAAGCTCTTATCTTAAATTCCGACAGGTCCTGTGACGTTGGGGGGAGTTGGAGGGAGAAACCGGAATTCTTGTAAAACGTAAAAATTTGTGTATTTTTATCTTACGTATAGGTGATTGGACCTTAATGAAACTTGATATGTAAAAGGATCTTATGTCTCAGATGCTCTTTTATTGACTCGAATTGGATCCGGCGACATAAGGGGGTTGGAGGAGGGAAACAGAAATCTTGGAAACCACCTAGAGTGGAGGGATCGGGATGAAACTTAATGGGAAGAATAAGCACAAGTTTTAGATACGTGATTGACATAATTGGAACAGATCCGTTCTCTTTCGAGGAGCTGCGGGGTGTTAATTTGGAAAAATTAGAGAAATTGAGGTATTTTTAACTTAAGAACGGGCGACCGGATCTAAATGAAATTTGATATTTAGAAGGAATTCATGTCTCAGAGCTTTTATTTCCAATCCCGACCAGATCTGTTGACATTGGGGAGAGTTGGAGGTGGAAATCGGAAATCTTGGAAATCGATTAGAGCGGAGGAATCGGGATGAAGCTTGGCGGATAGTATAAGCAAATTTCATAGATACGTGATTGACGTAACCGTATTGAATTCGCTCTCTTTGGGGGAGTTGAGGGGAGGGGTTCAGTGCTTTGGCGCGTTTGGTGCTTCTGGACGTGATAGGACAATGAACATTGGTAGGCGTGTCAGGGAGCTGCAAAAATTGACTTGATAAAGTCGTTTTCTCAGATTCGACCATCTAGGGGGCTAAAGGAAGAGGAAAAATGAGAAAAAATGAGGTTTTATAACTTACGATTGGGTGATTGGATCTTAATGAATTTTGATATTTAGAAGGACATCGTGACTCAGAGCTCTTATTTGAAATCCCGACCCCCATTAAGCCTCTGATTTTCCTTTTAAATCAATCTATTGTTCTTAGAATTTTGTTAGAGCTCATACCATACGAGCTCTTGGCTCATAGCTTTTCTGGCCTCGTCACAAGCGCCATATGAGCTCTTGGCTCTTATTTTATATTATATTGAAGAGTTTGAAGGAATTTAAGGAATATGAACCGATGACTGACCAAAAGCTTCCGGGAGCTGTCCCTTAATGCCATTCTACGGGCAATAGGGTAACCACCAGATGAACAAAGTAAATCAATGTTAAATCAGAAAAAAATCACTAGATTCCTGAATAGCATCCCTAAGATACAAAAAAGTCGCCAAAATTGTAATTTAGCTGCTTCAACAGACCATAGGCTTTTATCAATATGAATTTAGAAAATATGTATCATTGTAAATACAGTTGAAATTGTCCCGCTTACTGAATTTTCCAGTATGGGCACGCATGGCTTATCCAACTGATAAGTGAATTTTGGCCCGCGGCGGTTCAACTAATGTGATAAATTTTTTGTTTTATGTGCACATAATTGACGTCAGTATAGACATTTTAAATATTGAGACAATAGACGTAATCGAAAAACAGTAAAGGTTTCAGTGGCGCTAGTTCATATAAAGTTAGAAATACAAAGATTTTTTCAATTGAATAATACTGAATATAAAAAGGGTGAACGTTCTATATACGGATTTCCATGTAGCCAATTGACACATATAATAACAAAATATTGTAGATCCTCTAGGTCCGTGATTCCCACACAGCACTTTTTTTGGTGGGTCATGGACTGGAACAAGCACCCTTTCAGCTGGTTTTGTTTCAGAGCGTTAACGATATATATATATATATATATATATATATATATATATATATAAAATGCGAATAACATTATATACATATGCATTAAGAGAGAAAAAAAGATATGTATTAGTATTGCATTAAGGTAATGCACTATATTAAAGGTGTTGCATTCAGAAACTATTTCTAATTGGTTTAAAATTTACCTGGAGGTCAACCCCCCCCCCCCCCCCCACCCCCAAAAAAACAGGTTAATGGGTTTTTAAGCTTCTTTTAGGTGAAAAAATGTAAAATTTTAACTGAAAAAAATTAACAATCACAACATGATAATAGATTCATGACTGTAAGCATCATAAATTTACAAATGTCTAGGTTGGTCATAATCCAAAATTGGTTGGCTACGACTTCTGTAGGCTTATTGCAGAAGAAGAAATAATTTTTTTCAAATGAAAGTAGGGAGCAATATTAGAACGCAAAACAAACAGAAATTATCCCCCATTTATGAGAACCTCAAAGACTTGTGGAACTTATTTACGCCCACTCTTTACGCTATAGTATTTTAGCTCTTTAAAAAGCTTCTTATTCCAATCAAATGACCATTTAGGTTTCAGAAATTTTTCCTATAGAATTGGGACCAAAATTTAAATTTTAGCGTAAGGAGCGAGGGATTGAGGAGAGGGTTGTCCACCTCATAAACGAAATAATTTCTGTTCTCTACAAGTTTTAATGTTGTTCTTTACTTTTAGTTGAAAAAATAACTCGATATTTAATTTCAGATCATTTTTCAGACCATAACGAGAAATCCTCTTACCTTCTTCATGGAATGCTCTCCCGAAAATCCACCATACCCTCATGAAAAATCCCACTTGAGCAAAAAATTCACCCACGGAGAATTCCTTCCGTGTAAAATTCCTTCAAAACCTCTTCTCTAAGAAATTCTCCCGAAAAAATTTTCACGAGAAATTCTCTCTGGAAACTTCTCCAGAGAAATTTGCTTTATATGTTTAATTTCTGATAGGCTTTAAATTTTTGACGGAAATCCCTTGTTTTGAAAACTCCCACCCCCCACCCTTCAAAAGATCCTCACAAAAAAAATCCCCACGCAAAATTCCCCCCGTGAAAAATCTTTCAACGGAAAGGCTTTCAAATTGTTGTATTGAATCGGATTAACGACGCTTCTTGACTACTAAGGTCCCTGCGTCAGCCCTGCAGTGCATTCCTGCAGCATGATTCGATCTCTGGGTCCCGTATTACCAAGCTAAGGTCAAACCCACTGCGCCACCACAGGACAAAGGCTTTCAAATTTTAACGGGAATCCCTCCTTTTGAAAACTCTCCCCCTTCAAAAGTGCTTCCCAAAGT